>NW_023657744.1:0-26508 GCF_015228065.2 Penaeus monodon
AATTTTTTTTAAAAAATTGTTAAAAAAGGAGAATAATTAAATTTTGATATAATTTATAACATAAAATAATATTATTTTTATTATTTTTCATGATCATTATTCCTATTATCATATAATTAAAAATTTAATATTTAATATAATAATTACAATAAAAACAATAATAATTAAATGATATATAAATGATTAACAAAAAATCCCTATTATTCTTCATTTTCATTATTTTTGTTTTTTGTATTATTTCATAAATACAAAAAATATTATTTTAACACAAAAATTTGATACTTTAAAAAAAATAATGAAAAAAATAATTTCGTTTTTTTTTATTTTATTCATCATTTTTTCATTGTAATTATAGCATCACTTTTTATAGTCACAAAAAAAATATTGGAAATAGTTGAGATATATTGCAATAATTGTAAAAGGGTAATATACATTTAAAATTTAAAAAAGGATAACTCCAAAATGCCGTTTTTTCGTTTTTTTCCTATTAATCGGGGAAATTTTTAGGGTAAAAGATTATGATTGTCAAATTTTTGCTCATGACAAAAATAATGAAAAAATAAAATAAGGAGAATTGAGATAAAAATTTTTTTTTTATAAATTTTTTTTATTATCATTATCATTATCATTATTTTAATATTAGTATTTTAAAAAAAATTATAACTGTACTATTAAAAAAAATCGATAAAAATTTAAATAAATAATAATTATTAAAATACCCTTTACTACTGTATTATTTCTTTATTAGTTTCAAATTATTAGAAAATTTGAAGAAAAAAATTTAATTCAATCCTTAAAATAATAATGTAATAATGATGATGATAATTGAAATAATGAATAATAATGAAAATAATGATGAAAATAATAACAAAAATGATAACGTTTGATAAAAATGATGATAATTGGTAATAGTGTCCATTTATTTTTAAAAAAGGAAAAAGAAAAAATCCCCGAAGCGAAAAAACCGGCAAAAACTAGAGAAATTAGCCTGTCTCCAAAATGCCATTTTTTTTCGCTTCAAAAATGAATTTTCAATTGTAGGTAAAAATGAAAAAAATTATCATAATTGGTAAACATGACAATAATGATGACATAAATAGAATAAAGGGAAATTATGAAACATTTCATTTTTATGATTTATTTTTTTTATTATTATTATTTTATTATTTTTTAGTATGAATGCAAAAAAAATATAACGTAAAATTTCAATAATAAAGTAACTGAATTAGAATAATAATTTCATAAAATCCTTATTTTTGCTATTATCTTGTTATTATTATTGTTGTTTTTTTTATTATTAAAAAATTGAAAAAAAAAACAATTTAAAATTTCAATTGTAGAGAAAATAAAAATAAAAAGAATTTCGTTTTTTTCTTATTATAAATTCAGTTTCATTGTAGTTTTTTAAATATGTATACTCACAGAAATATATCAAATAAAATTTTTCCCACAAAAACTGGTTTAAAATGAGAAAAATGAGAATGTTTGGACAATTTCATTATCATATTACGTTCTTATTTTAAACATTATCATTTTTTTATTTTTAGTTAATTTTTTTAAAAAAACATTTTAAAATTATAAATTTAAAAGATGATATTAAAAATTATTAGAAATTATTTTTTTTTATTTTTTATTATTATCTTTTTTATCATTCTGTCTTATACCAAATTGAAAGAACATTATAAAGCAATAATTGCAATATAATGATGAAAATGAATTTCGAATTTTGTTATTATCATTACATCATTATTTCTAAAGTAATTATTACTTCACTATTAGTATAGTCACCAAAAAAAATAATATAGGGCAGCAAAATTTGCAATAATAATGATAAAAAAATTTATAATGATGATAATAAGGATGAAAAAATATGATAAAAATAGAAACTTTGTCCATTTTTTTAAAAAAGGAAGAAAAAAATTCCCTAAGTCGAAAAAGCGGCAAAAACTACGAATATGCGCTTTTTTTGGGGTATACTCCAAAATGCCGTTTTTCCCATTTCCTGATGATTTTGGAAAATTTTTAAAGTAATAAGATAATTTTCAAATTATAGTAATTATGACCAAAATGATATTTAAATGTAAAAATGAAATTTTTGGGAAAATTTCATTTTTTAAATATTATTGTTATTATCTTTGATTATTATAATATTGTTATTATCATCATCATTTATATTTTTTTTTATTTTAGTAAAATTCAAAAAAATATACAAAACTGTAATTATTACAAAAAAAAAACTAAAAATTAAAATGATGTTATAAATTTTTGTTATAAATCCTTATTTTCACTGTTTTTATTTTTTATTTTTACCCAATATATAGCAAAATTAAAAAAAACATATTAAAACTGCAATATTGAAATAAAAAATGATAGTTATGATGAAAAAGAATTTCGATTTTTGTTTTTTATTATCATAAAGTTTCTAATGAAATTTTCCCTCTATTTTTAATGTATTTCCAAAAAAAATATATATATGGCCAAAAAACTGAAATAATGATGAAAATATTCCAATAATGAGAAATATGAAAATGAATAAATAATTAGTAATGATAAATAAAAAATAATAAAAAAAAAAAAAAAAATCCTCCAAGTAAAAAAAAAGGCAAAATCTACAAAAAAAATAGTTTTTTGAGAGTACCCAAAATGCCTTTTTTTTTTTTTTTTTTTTTTTTCAATGATGTTTTTTAAATTTTAGGGAAATAATGATAAAAATTATCGAAATTATAGTGACAGTCAATAATAGAAAAAAATTGAAATAATGAAAATTTTGGTCAATGTTATTATTAAATATTTTTATTTTCTTTAAAAATTTATTTTTTTTATTATTGTATAATTGAAAGAAATATTTAAAACTTAAAAAATTACAATAATCGAAATAATTAAAATTACCTTTTAATCATTTATAAAACCTTATTATTTCCTATTTTTATTGTTATTTTTTATTTGTTGTTATCATTAGCATAATTTTAAATATATGTAGTATATAAAATATATATTTATTTTATATATTAATATATAATATATATATATATAATATATATAACATATATATATTATATATATATATAATAATATTATTCTATTTAAATTTATATATAAAATATATTATATATATATTCTATTAAAAATATATATTTATAATATAAAATTATATTTTTATTAATTATATATATAATATTATATATAATTTTTAATTTATATATATATTATCTTTTATTATATTATATATATATATAAATTTTTATTATTTTTTTAATATTATTATTTTAAATTATATTATTATATTATAATTTATATATTTAAGCAATAATACATTAATAATGAAAAACAATGAAAAAGACCCTTTCCCCTTTTTTTTATTTTATTATCATCATTGTTTTTTTACTTCACCATTTTTAGGGCCCAAAAAAATATATATAGCAACAATAATTGCAATAATAATGAAAATAATGGGGATAAATTGCAATGAGATGATTGTTTTAAATAATAATGACAATGATAAAAAAATATGAGATAATGAAAATAAGGATGATAATGATTATGTTTTTTGATGTTTTTTTTTTATTATTCTTTAATTTTTAATTATTGCAAAAAAAATATTAAACGTAATAATAAAAATAAAATGAAAAGTAAAATAAAAATAAAAATAGCGTTTTAAGTTGTTAATAATATTATTATTTTATTATTATCATTATTATTTTTTTTATAGTAGTATAATTTCAAAAAAAATTATTATACCAGTAATAATTTATGTAATACGATTTTAAATAAATAAAAATGTAAAAAATTATTATAAAATCTTTATTTTGTTTTACTTTTGTCATTATTTTATTTTGTTTTTTTTAAATATAGTTAAAAAAAATATTATTAAACTGCAAAATTCCAATAATAATGAAAGAATTGAAATAATGATGTATATGATAAAAATGACGATAATGATGATGAAAACGTAAAAAATGAGTAATCTGATAATAAGGTGATAAAACAGAAATTCTGTCCATATAAATAAAACGGTAAAAAAAACCCAAAAAATTCAAAAAAAGGGGTTAAATATTGCGATATATACCTTTTGAGAGAAAACCCCAAAAATTGCTTTTTTTTTCGATTTCTTTGAGATTTTGGAATTTTAGGGTAATAAAAAAAATAATTACCAAAATTGTATTAATCTCAAAATAATGTGAAACGTGAGAATAAAGAAAATTTGATAACTTTTAAAAATTTTATTAAATTTTTTAATTTTAGTATATGTATAGTTTGGTGTTTTTATTTTTTTTTTTTTTTATTTTTTATTATTATTTTAATTTATTAGCTTTATTGCCAAAAATGTATTTTAACGTAACAAAACATTAATTTAATATTTTATTTATAATAATTAATCGATATATATTTACTAATTTTTACTCTTAAGTCTTATTTTTTTACTGAAGTATAATTGCAAAAATAATTATTAAACAGTAAAAATTATAGAAATAACGATATAATCCACAAAGATATAAAATTTTTCGTTTTTTATTTCGTTTTTATTGTTATTAAAGGTAAAAGAAAAAATTCCCAAAAAAGCAAAAACGGGAAAAAACTAGCCTTTTTAGATAAACCCAGGTGACGTTTGTTCAATTTATTTATGTTTTTAAATTCTTAGGGTATAAGATAATAATTACCAGAATTTTATCATCCCGGCAATAATTATAATAAAGGAGAATAAAGAATTTTGATCACATTTGATATTCTCAAACTATTATTTTTGTCTTATTATTATTATTATTAAATTATTATTATTAAAGCATTTTAAATTATTTTTAATATTATTATTTCTATTATCATTTTTATTATTATTATTTTTTTTTATTTTTATTATCATTATTCAATTATTATCATTTAATTATTATTATTATTTTTATTATTTCTTTAATTTTTTGTATTATTACCAAAAAATTATAACTGTAAGATAAAAAATAAAAATAATAAAAGTATCTTAACATAATACTAACGTTATGATATTTTTTTAATATTATCATTGTTATTTTTACATTTTTATTATTTTTACGGGGAGATAATTCAAAGTAAATTTTTATAAATAATAATTAGAGTAATGACGATATTAATTAAAATAATGATAAAATAATTATTTAAAAAACTTATTATTGTTCTTATTACTATTATTATTGTTTTGTTTTTAGTATAGTTCAAAAAAATAATTTTAAAATGCAATAAATTGCAAAAAATATTGATAATAATTCCAATATGATGAAATAATTACGATAATGTGATAGGGATGATAAAGGTATGATAAGATAATAAAAGAGATAATATTAAAAAGATGATAAAAATGGAATAATGAGAATTTTATAAAAATTTGAAAATTTTTTAAAATTGAATATTACATTTTATCATTATTTATTATTATTTTATTATTTTTGTTCTTCTTTTATTATTATTTTTATTAATTTATTAGAGTTTTTGCCAAAAAATTATATTAAAATGAATAATAACAATATAAAAAATATTGTTATAATAATAACAATAATAGCGTTATAATTTTGTTTTAATATTTTTTTGTTATCTTATCATTTTTATTTTTACTGGATATGATTAAAAAAAAAATTATTATAACAGTAATAGTTACAGTAAAAAACGATATGATTAAAAAAATATAAATAATTTTATAAAATCTTATTCTTATTATTATTATTTTGTTATTACAATTTTTATTGTTGTTGTTTAATATAGTTGCAAAAATATATATTAAATTACAATTTTAAATAAAAATTGCAAAAATGAGGATAAAATTTCTAATGATGTAATGATATGAAATAATATAATGTGATGATAACGATGAAAACGTTGACAATCATGTAATAAAGATGATAATAAAGGAAATTGTGTCCATATATAAAAAAAAAATAAAAAAAAAAACCCCAATAATCAAAAAGCGGCAAAATTCAGAAAAATTTGCAATTATACTACATAAATCGAAATATCAAATATCAGATATATAATTTTTTTTGCAGCCTTTGACAGAAAACTCCAAAAATGACGTTTCTTGTTTTTCTTTGATGATTTTCCATTTCTTGGGGAAATAATTATAATAATTCCCAAATTTTGTATTAACAGGAAATAATGATAAAAAAATTGAGAAAAAAGATAATTTTGTAAATTTGTAATTATATATTATTAATTTATCATTATTTTATTATTATTTTTAAATTTTATTATTATTATTATCATCATCATCATTTTTATTACTATTATTATTATTAAATTTTGTTAAATTATTATTACTATTATTATTTTTATTATTATTATTTTATTATTAAAATTATCATTATTTTCATTGTTATTACAATTATTATTATTATTTTATCATTATCTTATTATTATTTTGTTATTATTATTATTTTATTAATTATTTTATTACAATTGTTATTATCATTATTATTATAACATTATTATTATTATTTTTAATACTTTTATTATTCCAAAAAATATAAAATTCTAATGATAAAAAAATAATAAAAATAATAATAATATAAATAATAAAAAACTAGTCGTTAAAATTTTTTTTTATTAATTTATTTTGTTATTATATTATTTTAAATTTACTAGAAAAAAAATTGAAAAAAAAAATTTTTTTAAACGTAATAATTTAGTAATACGATTTTAAATTAAAATAATGATATAAAAAATTATAAAAATCGTTATTTTGTTTTATTGTTTTTATTACTTTTATTTTTGTTCTTGTTGTTAGTATAGCAAAAAATATTATTAAACTGAAATAATTACAAAAATAATGATAATAAATACAAAAATGATGATAGGTGAAAATGGTGATAAATATAATAATTGACTCATGAAAATAATGATATAAAAGTGAGAAAAAAAATTTTTTTAGAAACATTGAAGATTTTTAAAATTTTGTTAATATTATCATTTTACATTATTAGTATTTTACTTAAATTATATTTTTATTATTTTTTATTGTTATTATTATTATTATTTTTTACTTTAATTATTAGATTCCCGCCAAAAATATTTTAAACTGAAATAATAACAAAAATAATAAAATAATTTAAAAATAATAATAATAATAATAAGCAAATTTTCCAAAATAATAATAAAAATTGCAACAATGAGATACTATTCCAATAATAAGAAATGATGACGATAGCGAAATATGATATAATCATGATAAAAATGAGAAAAAAAAGGAATTTTCGTATTATAAAAAAACCGTAAAAGAAAAAAACCCCAAAAATCAAAAAAGGGGAAAAATCTAGCGAATAACCCTTTTGAGAGTATACTCAAAATACTTTTTTTTCAATTTCTTTTTTTAATTTGGCAATTATTGGGGTAATAAAATAATAATTACCAAATTGTTTTAATCATGACAATAATAATGATAAAGTGAGAAAAAGAGAATTTGAAAATTTTTGAATATTTTAATATTATTAAATTATAATATTTTTATCATTTTTAAATGTTTTATTATCATTATTTTTTATTTTTATTTTTAAATTAATATTTTTATTATTTTTATTTTAATTTTTAGTATTTTTCCCCCCAAAAAATATATTATAACTGTAATAAAAAAAAATAATAATAAGTATAATAAAATACTAACGTAAAAATTTTGTTATTTTTTATTATTATTTTTATAATTATCATTATTTTTTTTTTTGCTGGTATAAATTGGAAATTAATTATTATAACAGTAAAAATTTAAAAGAAATAACATACAAATTAAAAAAATGTATAAATACTTATTAAAAATGGGTTTTTATTGTTATTATTATTGCTATTTTTTTTATTTTTATTGTTATTTTATAGATGCAAAAAATATATTTTATAACCCCAAATAACTACAATAAAAATGATAATAAGCAATAATGATTAATAATAGAATAAAAGGGATAAATGATTAATGATGGTAAGAGATAATGATATGAAACGATAAAATGATGAAATCATGAAATGGGAATTCTGTCCATACAAATATAAAAAGAAAAAAGAAAAAACCCAAAAAAGTCAAAAAAGCGCAAAATCAGTGAAATATGGGCTTTTCAAAGCAAACTCCATAATTAGATTTATTTTCGATTTTTTTAAGAATTTGGAAATTATTGGGGAAATAATGAAAATAATTAAAGAATTGTATTATCTGACAATAATTGATAAAAGTGAAATGAAGAGTTTTTTATAACATTTGTGATTATTATATTATAATATTACATTATTATTATTTTTATTATTATCATTTCATTTTTTCTTTAATTATAGTGCTTTGCCAAAAAATTATTATAACTGAAATAAAAAATAATAATAATAGAAATACTCGTTAAAATATTGTTACAATATTTCACTTTATATTATCATTATCATTATTTTACGGATATCTTGCAAAAAATTATTAAAAGGAAAAATAAAGCGAATATAACCCCTTTTAGAGTAATCGAAAGACGATTTTTTTTGATTCTTTTATGTTTTTGGGAATTATTAGGGCACTAAGATAAATTAAAGAATTGTTTAATTGCAATGATGATAAAGTGGGAATAAAGAGAATTTTAAACTTTGAAATTATTAAAATTATTAATATTTCATTATTATTATCATTGTGTAGAGGTTAGTATAGAAGTATATTGTTTTTATTATCATTATTATTTTTTTTTTATTTTTTTATTTTATTATTTTAATTATTAGTATTATTGTCAAAAAAACTTACAACGAATAATAAAAATAAAAAATAAAAATAAAAATAAAATATATAAAATAATAATGATTAAACTGTCTTTTTAGCATTGTTTTAATATTATTGTTGCTATTTTATTATTATCATTTTTTTAAAAAACTATAATTGCAAAAATAATTATTATAACAGTAAATTTACAGTAATAAAAGTCTAATTAAGATAATGATTAAATAATTTTTAAAAATCGTTTTTTTTTGTTTTTATTATTGTTATCGCTATTATTATTGTTATGGTTGTTAGTATAATTCCAAAAAATTATTTAACTCCAATAATTGCAACAATAAATGATATAATTGCAAAAATATTATAAAAACTCAAAAAGAGATGAAAACAAAAAATCTAGAAAACGTGAAATGATGATTAATAAGGGAATTGTGTCCATATATAATATAAAAAAGGTAAAAGAAAAGAATTCCAAAGTCGAAAAAAGGGAAAAAAATCTAGTGAATAAACTTTCACAGTCATAAAAAAGAAGTATTTTTCGATTACTTGATGATTGGGAAAATTATTAGGGTAAAATGTTTACCAAATTGTTTTAAAACATGACAATATGATGATAAAAGGAATAAAGAAAAATTTTGATAACATTTCAAGATTATTAATATTATTAATATTTCTTTTTATTATCTTTTTATTTTTATTAGTATAGTAGTATAGTACTTTTTTGTTATTTTTATTATTATTTTTTATTATTATTTTTTGATATTGGATTTTTGCTAAAAAAATAATTAAAACCTTAATAATAAAAAAAATAATAACGTATAATAATAATAAAATTTCTTTTTAGTATTGTTATAAATTTGTTATTGTTTTATTATCATTATTATTTTTTTTGGTGAAGTATAATTGCAAAAATTTTAATTATAACAGTAAAATTACAGTAATACAATACTAATTAAAAAATTATTAAATAATTATAAAAAATCCTTTCTTTTTTTTTATTTTCTTACAATTTTATTATTTTTCGGTTTTTTCGTAAAATTTCCCGAATTATATTTTAAAAATTCCAAAAATTTTCATGATAAAGATAAAATTGCAAAAATGATATAATAATTGCAATATTGATGATAAAAATTGCAATAATGATATGTACGATGATAAGCAAATATGATAATAAGGAAAAAAAATATGATAAAAGAAAAAATGAATAGTCGTATAACGTGAGAAATAACAGGAAATTGTGTCCAAAATAAAAAAAAAAAAAGGTAAAAGAACAAAAATCCGAAAAGTCGAAAAAGCGCAAAATCAGCAAAATAACCCATTTCAAGTTACTCCAAAGGGATTTTTTTTCGATTCCTTTTGATCATTTGGCAATTTTAGGTAAAATGATAAAATTCCCAGAATTGTAAAATCATGACAAAAATGTGATAAAAAAAATAAGAAAATTTTATACTTTTGAAGATTAAATATTATTAATATCATCATTATTTTTTTTTTTATTATTAATTTTTGTAGTATAGTACATTTTATTATCATTTTTTAATTATTATTTTTAATTTTTAATTATTACCAAAATATATTAAAATTGTATATAATAATAATAATAAAAATAATAAAAATAAGCAAATAAAAATAACCTGCGTTATAATATTGTTTTTAAAATATCATTATTGTTATTATTTCATTATTATTTTTTGTACGGGTAGTATAATTGCAAAAATAATTATTAAAACTTTAAATAATTCAGTAGTAACGATACAAATTTAAAAAAGTTTAAAAAATTTTATTATAAACGTTTTTTTAATTTTAAATTTTTATTTTTATTATTACTATTTTATTTTTTGGGTTATTAGCAAAATTACAAAAATATATTTTTAACTCCAAAAAATGCAATAATAATGATAATAATTCAAAAAACGATAAAAATAATACAAAAATGATAAAATTAAAATTTGCAATAAAATGAAAATGTTATTGAAACGAAAATAAGGATGTAAATGATAATAGATGTGAAAATGGGAAATTTGTGTCCATTAAATATAAAAAAAGTTTTTAAAAAAACCCAAAAGTCGAAGAAACGGCAAAATCTAGCGAAAAATTTGCCTTTTAGAGTAACCCAAAATTACGTTTTTTCGTTTTTTCAAAATTTGGGGTTTTAGGGGAATAATGAAATAAATTTCCAAATTCTATTAAACATGACAAAAATGATGATAAAAGTGGAATAAAGTGAAATTTTCATAAAATTTGAAGATTAAATATTTTATATTATCATTATTATTATCATTATTACCTAGTATATAATAGTGTAGTGCATTATTTTTTATTATATTATTATTAATATTTTATTATTTTTATTAATTATTGTTATTATTTTTATTATTACTATTTTTTTAAAATTTTTACTATTATTCCAAAAAAATATTATAAAATTTAATAATAAAAATAATAAAATAATAAATAATGTAAACAGTCGTTATAAATTTTATTAATTTCATTTTTTTTTTATTAAAAATTATTATTTTTCTTTTATTTGGGATAATTGCAAAAAAAAAAAATTAAACGTATAATTACAAAAATAATGATTAAAAATTAAAAAAATGAATAAATCAGATTATAAATCGTTATTATTGTTATTATTCTATTATTATTGTTGGGTTATAATTTATTTCAAAATTAAAAATTTTTACACAAAAATTGCAATCTAATGAAAGTTGCAAAATAACGATAATGAAAATGATAATGATGTAATGAGATTCGATAAAAGTGATGATAAATCATGATAATATTGAGATAATAACGGAATTGTGTCGATATAAATATAAAAAGGGTGAGAAAAAAAATTTCCCAAAGTCTAAAGCGCAAAATCAGCGAATATAGCCTTTAAGAGTATACTCCAAAAATTTTTTTGTGATTTTGCAAATTTTTAGGGTAATAAAGATAAAATTACCAGAATTGTATTTAATCATAAATAAATAAAAAGAAAAAAAGGATTTTTGAGAATATTTGAAAAATTTTTATTATTATTAATATCGTTTTTCATTTCATTTTATTATTTTGTAGTAGTATAGTAAGTATATGCTATTATTATTATTATTTTTACTTTAATGTTATTTTTTATTATTTTTAAATTTCTATTTTAATAAAATATATTATTGCCAAAAAAAATATTTTTAACTTTAATAATAAAATAAAAAAATAAACGTTAAAAATGATAAAGCTCCTTAAATGTTATTATTAAATTTTATTTTATTTTTATCTTATTATTACTTTTACTGGTTCTATAAATTTCAAAAAATAATTATTATAATAGTAAAATTTCAATAATAACGATACTAATTTAAAAAAATTATTAAAACATTATTAAAAATCGTTATTATTTTTGTTATTTTTTTTGTTATGGTTTTTTTATTTTGCAAAATATATAATAACTCCAAAAAAAATGCAAAAATAATGATAATAAATTTCAAAAATGATGAAATAACTGCAAAATGATGATAAAATTTCCCAAATATAATGTAATCATGATAATGATGATGATAATAACAGGAATTGGTATATATGGGTTAAAAAAGTAAAGAAATAATTTCCCAAAACTCAAAAAGGGCAAAATCACAAAAAATTTGCCTTTTTAGAGTATACTCCAAAAAGACGTTTTTTTTGATTTCTTGAAATTTAGGAAATTTTTAGGAAAATGCAAAAATTACCAAAAACTATTAATCATCCAAAATGATGATAAAAATGAGAATAAGTGAATTTTTATAACTTTGAAGATTTTTAAATTATTAAATTTCATTATTTTTATCATTATTATTTGTAGTAGTGTAAAAGTATATGCTATCAAATTTTATTTTTTATTTTATTTATTATTATTATTATTATTACTATTTTTTAAATTTTATATTATTTCCAAAAAAATATTAAAAATTTTTTAATAACAATAATAAAAATAATAAGTAAATAATGATAATGCTATCGTTTTAAATTTTTTTAAATTTTATTTTTTTTTATTATAAATTATTTTTTTTTTATTTTGGTTTATAAATTGCAAAAAATAAAAATATAAATAATAATTACAATAATAAGAAAAATAAAAAAATTAAATCATATTATAAAAACGTTATTTTTGTTTTATTCATTATTATTGTTTTGGTTTTATTTTTGCAAAAAATTTTAATTTACCAAAATTCCCTATAGTAAAAAATTGCAATAATAAAAATAATGATGATAAAATGATGATAAAGAAATAAAGATGATAATCATGATAAATGTGATAATAAAAAGGAATTGTGTCATATTAAAAAAAAAAGAAAAAAAAATCCCCCAATCAAAAAAAGGGGGAAAATTACGAAATATAGCCTTTTGAGAGTATACCAAATTTTTTTTTGATTTTGGAATTTTTTAGGGGAATAATAAAAATTACCAGATTTATTAATCATGAAAAATAAAAGGGTAAAAGTGAGATAAAGAGATTTTAATTTTAAGATTATTAATTATTAAATTTTATTATTTTTACATTATTATTATTTGTAGTAAGTAGTAGTGCTTTTTAAATTTTTATTTTTTTAATTTATTTTTATTATTATTATTAATATTTTAATTACTAATTGCCCAAAAAAATATTATAAATTTAATATAAAATAAAATAATTAGTATAATAAGATAATGCTAGTCGTTATAATATTGTTTTTAATTTATTTTTAAAAAAAAATTTTATAATTTTTTTTACTTTTTTTGGTATAATTGCAAAAAATTTTAAAAATTTTAAAATAATAAATTCAAAAATAATATAATAATTAAAAAAATGATATACTCTGATTATGAACGTTATTGTTATTTTATATTTTATTTTTGTTGTTATTAGTATTATTTCATAATATATTATGACGCAAAAATTCCAATCATAAAGTAATAAATTGCATAATGTGATGAAATGATAATGATAAAGATGAAACGATAATGAATGATAATCATGATAATATTTATGATAATAAAAGGGAATTGTGTGATATATAAAATAAAAAAGGGGGAAAAAAAAAAAATTACCCAACGAAAGCGGCAAAATCTAGCGAAATATACTTTTGGGGTAATCCAAATTTTCTTTTAAGATTTTGGCAAATTTTTGGGGAATAATGTAATAATTACCAGAATTGTATTTAAACTAAAATAAAGATGATAAAAATGAGTATAAAGAGTTTTTGATAAAATTTTTAAGATTTTATTTTTATTTAAAATACATTTTTATTATCATTATTATTACTATTAGTATAGTTATATATGCTATTATTTTTTATTATTATATTATTATTAATGTTATTATTATTATTTTATTTTTATTTTAATTTTGTATTTTGCCAAAGATATATTTTAAAATTTAGAAAACAAATAAAAATAAAATACGTATAATAAGTTAAAGCATTTGTTAAATATTATTATTAAAATCTTATTGTTTTATTATCATTTTTTATTTTTTATGGGTGTATATTTTCAAAAAAATAATTATTATAAAAAAGTAATAAAATTTAAATATAAGTACAATTAAAATAAATTATATAAATCATTATTAAAAATCGGGATTTTTATTATTTTTTATTATTATTTTTAATTATTGTATTATTTAAAAATATATAATAAAACTCAAAAATTCAATAATAAAGAAATAATTGCAATAATTTTGATAAAAACTGCAATAATGATGATATGATGTATTCGATAATAAAGATGATAATCATATAATGATATGAAAATAACAGGAAAATTTTGTCCCTTTTAATATAAAAAAGGGAAAAGAAAAAAATTTTCCCCCCACTCAAAAAAGTGCAAAAACTAAACAAAATATAGCCTTTTGAGAGTAACTCCAAATGACGTTTTTTGATTTCTTTTATGATTTTGAAATTATTAGGGTAATAAAGATAAAAATTCCAAATTGTATTAATCATGAAATAATATGGAAAATGAAATAAAAAGATATTTGATAACTTTGAAGATTTTTAATATTTTATATTTCATTATATTATTATTATTATTATTATTTTTATTTTTTTTTATATTTTTTATTTTTATTTTATTATTATCTTAAATTTTTATATTATTGCCAAAAAAAATATTAATTAATAATAAAAAATAATAATAATAAAAATATATATAATAAAATGCTTTCGTTATAATTTGTTTTAATATTATTATTGTTATTTTTATATTATTTTTAAATTTTTACGGGGTTAAAAATTTCAAAAAATTTATCTAACGTAATAATTACAGTAAAAACAAAACTAAAAAGATAAAATATAGAAATTATTATAAAATCGTTATTTTGTTTTTATTTTTTTTTTTTACTATTATTATTGTTTGGTTATTAGTATCATTGCAAAATAAATATTAAACTCAATAATTGCAATAAAATGTAACAATTTCAATATAATAATAATAATTTCAAAAGATAAATAAATTTAATTGATGATAAAAATGATGGGGAATGATGATGATACCCATAAAATGTGATAACATGATAATGATGATAATAATAAAGGAATTTGCCAATTAAATAAAAAAAGGGAAAAAAAAAAAATTTTCCAAAAATCGAAAAAATGCAAAAACTAGCGGATTAGCCCCCTTGAGATATACCCAAAAAGACGTTTTTTCGATTTTTTTGATGATTTTGGCAATTTTTAGGGTAAAATGATAAAAATTACCAGAATTGTATTAAAATACAACATATGATAAAAATGAGAATAAAAAAAATTTTTATAATTTTTTAATATTTTAATATTATCATTATTTTTATTATTATTATTTTTATTTTTATTATTATTTTTATTATTATTATTATTATTTTTACATTATTACTATTTTCTAATTTTTTAGCATTTTTCCCCAAAAAAAAATTTAACTGTAATAAACATAAAAAATTTAAAAATAGGTACAAAAAATAATAAGTAGTCGTTATTTATTGTTATTAACTTATTATTTTTATTATTTTATTATTTTTATCTGTACTGTAGTATAAATTTCAAAAAAAATTATTTTTTAAAAATAAATTTGTAAAACAAAACTAATTAAATAAAGTATAAAAATTATTATAAAATCTTATTATTTTATTATTATTTTTTACATTATTATTGTTGTGGTTATTAGTATTATTGCAAAAAAATATATTATAACCCAATGATTTCAATAATAATGATAACAAATTTCAATAAAAAGATAATAATTGCAATAATGATGTAAAGTGATGATAACGATAATAATATGATAATTGATAATGAGATGATAAAGGAATTGTGTCCTTATATTAAAAAGGGAAAAGAAAAAAAACCCAAAAATCAAAAAGTGGCAAAATCAAGCGGGAAAAATAGCCCCCTTTTTGAGTATACTCCAAAAAAGACTTTTTTCGATTTTTTTGATGATTTTGGGAAATTTTTAGGGGAATAAAGTAATAAATTTAAAAATTGGGATTTAAAATGACAAATGATGATGAAGTGAAATAAAGAGAAATTTTTTACTTTTAATATTATTAAAATTATTTTTATTATATTATTATTCCCTTTTATTTTTATTATTATCATTATTCTATTATTTAATTAATGCTTATTCCAAAAATATATTATAACTAATAATAACAAAAATAATAATAATTATAATAATAAAAATTGTGTCGTTATAAAATTTTTTTTAACATTTTATTTTTATTATTACATTATTTTTTGTACGGGGGGTATATTGGGAAAAAAATTTTGAACAGTAAATTACAGTAAAAACAATACAATTAAAAATAATGATATAAATGATTAATATAAAATCGTTTTTAAAGTTATTATTATTGTTTTTACTATTTTTATTTTGTGGTTATTAGAAATTTTTGGAAAAATATATTTTAACTCCAATAATTGCAATAAAATGATAAACAATTCAATAATTATAAATAATTGCAAAAGGATGATAATATGATGATAAAATAATAATGATGTAAACATGATTAAAGATATAATAACGGGAATTGTGCCCAAAATTTTAAATAAAAAAAGGAAAAGAAAAAATTCCCAAAAATCGAAAAAGCGGAAAAAATCACGAAAAAATAGCCTTTGGAGTAAACTCCAAATGCTTTTTTTGATTCTTTGATGATTTTGCAAATTTTTAGGTAAAAAAAAAATAAATTTCCAGAATTGTTTAAACATGACAAAATGTGATAAAAATGAGAAAAGAGATTTTTATAAATTTGAATAATTTATTTTTTATTATTATTATTATTTTTTATTATTTTTTTAATTATCTTACTTATTAGCATTATTGCCAAAAAAAAATTATAACTCAATAAAACAATAATAAAAATAATAATAATAAGTATAATAATAATAACTAGTCGTTATAAAATTTTTATTAAAAATTTTTATTGTTATTATTTCATTATTATTGTTTGTACTGGTATTAATTGCAAAAATAATTATTTAACGAATAATTTCAGTAATAAAAAATAATATTTAAGATAAATAAAAAAAATTACTATAAAATTGTTATTAATGTTTTCTAATTTTATTACTATTATTTTATTGCAAAAAAATATATTATACTCCAATATTGCAAAATAATGATAACAATTGCAATAATGATGATAATAATTCATAATGATGATAAAGATGAGATAATTTGATAATGATATGAAAAGAAATAATGAGATAAACATGATAATGATGTCATACTAACGGGAAATTTTGTCCCTATTAATATCAAAAGGTAAAAGAAAAAAAATTGGGCCAAAGTCGAAAAAGCGGCAAAATCAGCGAAATTAGTCTTTTTAGAGTATACACCAAAAAACGTTTTTTTTTTGATTCTTTTATGATTTCGCAATTTTTAGGGTTTAAAAATTTGGGAATAAATTTCCGAATTCTATTAATCATGACAAAAAAAGTAAAAATGGGAAAAGAGAATTTTATAAATTTTGAATATTATTTATTTTATTTTTATAAATTTTTAAATTTTTATTAATATTTTTATTATTTTATTTTATTTTTTTAACTACTATTATCTTATTATTTCATTATTTCCAAAAAATTATTATAACTGTAATAAAAACAATAAAAATGATAATAAAAATAAGTATAATAATAATATCTTAATGTTATAAATTTTTATTAAAAATTATTATTTTTATTATATCATTATTATTTTTTGTACTTGTAGTAAATTCAAAAAAAATATTATAAAAGTAAAAATTAAGTAAAAACAATACTAATTAAGATAAAGATATAAATAATTATAAAATCGTTATTATTATTATTTGTTATTCTATTTTTATTTTTCTGGTTTTTAGTATTATTGCAAAAAATATATTATAAATACAAAAATTGCAATAATAATGTACATGCAATAAAGATGATAATAATTGCAAAAATATGAAATATGATTGAAATTTTGATAATGATTATGTAACGATAATAATATGAAATCAGTAAATGTGATACTAAAAGGATTGTGTCCATATAAATATAAAAATAAAAAAAAAATTGCCAAAAGTCGAAAATGCGGCAAAAACCCAGCGAAAATAGTTTTTTAGAGTGTACACCAAAAAAACGTTTTTTTTTGATTTCTTTTAAGATTCGGGAATTATTAGGGGAAATTTTATAAAAATTACCAGAATTGTATTATCATGACAACAAAGATGATAAAAGTGAGAATAAAAAAAATTTGATAACTTTTTAATAATTTAATATTATTAGTATTACCATTATTTTATTATTATTATTTTTCATTATTTTTGTTATTATTATTATTATTTGTTATTATTTTTATTTTAACATTTTGCCAAAAAATAATATTATAACTGTAATAAAAACAATAAAAAAAATATAATATGTATAAATAATAATTTCCCAGTCTTAAATATTGTCATTAACTTATATTGTTATTATTTTCATTATTTTATTTGTACGGGATATAATTGCAAAAATTATTTTATAACAGTAATAATTACAGTAAAAACAATACTAATTAAAATAATGATATAAATTTATTAAAAATCGTTATTAGTTTTTATTATTATTGTTTTTTACTATTATCATTGTTGTGGTTATTAGTATTATTGCAAAAAAATATTATTTAAATCCCCAAAAATTGCAATTAAAGATAAAAAATTGCAATAAAGATATAAATTGCAATAATATGATAAAGATGAGATAAGATGATGATAACATAAAAATGATAATAATCATGATAATGATGATGATAATAACAGAATTGCGTCCTATAAATAAAAAAGGAAAAAAAAAACATTCCCAAAAATCGAAAAAACGGCAAAATCTCGAAAAAAGCCTTTGAAGTATACTCAAATGACGTTTTTTCGATTTTTGGGGGGTTTCGGCAATTATTGGGTATAATGATAATAAATTTCCAGAATTGTATTAATTATGAAACAAAAGATAAAAGTGAGAATAAAAAGAATTTTGATAACGTTTGAATATTTCAAAATTATTGTTTATCATTATTTTATTTTTTATAATTATTATTTTTATTATAAAATTTTTATCATTATTATTATTATTATTATTATTTTTATTTTTATTATTATTATAATCTTAACATTAAAATTATTGCGAAAAATTTATTTTAACTGTAATATAAAAATAATAATAAAATAATAAAGTATAAAAATAATATGCTAGTCGTTTTATTATTGTTTTAACATTTTTATTTTTGTTATTATCTTTTTAATTTTTATGGTAGTACAATTGAAAAAATAATTTTATAAAGTAATAATTACAATAATAACAATACTAAGTAAGATAATGTATAAATGATTTTTAAAAACGTTATTATTGTTATTTTTATTGTTATTACTATTATTTTTTGGGTTCTTTTTATTTTGGAAAAATATAATTTTAACCCCCCAATAAATTTCAATAATAATGATAACATTGCAATAAGATGATAATAATTGCAATAAGATGATAATGTGATGATAATGATGATGAAACGTAATAAAGTGCTAATCATGATAAGAGATATATAACAGGAATTCTTCCATATATAATATAAAAAGGTAAAAGAAAAAAAATCCCAAATCGAAAAAGCGCAAAAACTAGCGAAAAATAGCCTTTTTAGATTATACTCCAAAAAACTTTTTTTTTGATTTTTTATGATTTTGGCAAATTTTTAGGGTAATAATGCAATAAAATTTCCAGAATTGTATTAATATGACACAAAGTTGATAAAAGTGAGAAAAAAGAGAATTTGATAACTTTTTAATATTATTAATAATTTTAGTATTATCATTATTATTATTATACTTATTATTTTTTATTTTTATTATTACATTATCTTAATTATTAGCATTATTGCCAAAGAATAATTTAACTGTAATAATAAAAATAATAATAATAATGGTATAATAAAAATAAAGCTAGCCGTTATAATATGTTTTTAACATTATTATTGTTTTATTATCATTATTATTAATTTGTACGGAGTATAATTCAAAAAAAATTATTATAACAGAAAAATTACAGTAATAACAAAACTAATTAAGATAAGATATAAATAATTTTTTAAAATCGTTTTTTTCTTTTTATATTATTTTTTTTTGGTTTTTTAGTATTTTTGGAAAAAAAATGTATTATAACTCCAATAAAATTTCAATAATAATGATAAAAATTTCATTTTAAAGATAATAATTTCAATAAAGATGATAAATTGGGTATTTTTAGGGAATAATGACAATAATTCCCGAACTGAATAATCATAACAACAATGATGATAGAAGTGAGAATAAAGAGAATTTTTATAAATTTTGAAAATTATTTAAATTATAGTATTTTCATTATTTTTATTATTATTTTTTTTATTAAAATTTTTATTTCTATTATTATTTTTATTATTATTACTATTTCTTAAATTTTTGCATTTTTGCCAAAAAAATATCATAACTGTAAAAAAACAAAAAATAAAATATTTAAAATAAATTAATAATAATATCTAGTCGTTTTAATATTTAAAATTATTATTATTTTTCATTATTATTATTTGTACTGTTAGTATAATTGCAAAAAAAATTATTATAACAGTAATAATTACGTAATAAAAATACTAATTAAATAATGATATAAAAAATTATTTTAAACGTTATTTTGTTTTATTATTGTTGTTATATTATTATTGTTGGGGCTATTTTTTATTTCAAAAATATATTTATAAATCCAAAAATTGTAATAATAATGAAACAATTCAAAAATGAGATAATAATTGCAAAAATGGGAAAAAAGGGTAATGATGATAGGAAAAACGATAACAAGAGATAATATGAAATGATGATGATAAAACAGGGAAATTGTGTCCATAAAATAATTAAAAAAAATAAAAAAAAAAAAATCCCAAATGTAATGCGGCAAAATCTAGCGAAAAATTCCCTTTTTAGAGATCTCCAAAATGACGTTTTTTTTATTCTTTGATATTTCGCAATTATTGGGAAAATATAGTAATTACCCGAATTGTATTAACAGACAACAAAATGATAAAAATGAAAAAAGAGAATTTTTTTAAAATATTGAAAATTATTAAATTATTAGTATATTTTTTTATTATTATTATTTTTATTATTTATTATTTTTTTATTATTATTTTTTTATTATATTACATTATCTTAATTATTTGCATTATTGCCAGAAAAAATATTATAAAATGCAATAATAACAAATTAATAATAAGTATAAAAAGTATAATAAAAATAAAGCTAGTCTTATAATATTGTTATTAACTTATTATTTTTTTATTTTCTTACATTATTTTACTGGTATATAATTGCAAAAATAATATTATAACAGTAATAAATTTCAGTAATAACATTAATTTAAATAATATATAAAAAATTATTATAAAAACGTTATTATTGTTATTATTTTGTTTTTCTATTATTATTGTTCTGGTTATTGTATTATTGCAAAATAATTTTTATAAAAACCCAAAAATTGCAAAAATAATGAAAATTGCAAAATGATGATAATAATTGCAATAATGATGATAAGTGAGGGTAATGATGATAATGATGATGAAACATAAAAATGATGATAATGGGGTAAGGGTGATGAAATAACAGGAATTGTCCCTATTAAAAATTAAAAAAGGTAAAGAAAAAAATTCCAAAAATCAAAAAGCGGGAAATCAGCAAAAATAGCCTTTTGAAGGGATACTCCAAAAAGACGTTTTTTTTGATTTCTTTGAGATTTTGGCCAATTTTTAGGGGAATAAAGATAATAATTATAGAATTGTATTAATCATACAACAAGAGAAAAATGAGAATAAAAAGAAATTTTTATAACTTTTTAATATTATTTAAAATTTTTTAGATTATTCATTATTTTTTTATTATTATTATTATTATTATTATTATTATTATTTCTATTATCTTAAATTTTTAGCATTAAAAGCCAAAAAAAAATTTAATGAAAATAACAATATAATAATAATAAGTATAAAAATATAAGCTAGTCGTTATAATATTGTTAAACATTTTTATTGTTTTTATTATCATTATTATTTTTTGTATGGTAGTATAATTGCAAAAAAAAATTATTATACATAAAAATTACAGTAATAACAAAACTAAATTAAAATAATGATTAAATTATATTTAAATCGTTTTTATTGTTTTACTATTATTAATTTTTTGTGTTATTAGTATTATTCAAAAATATTATTATAACTCCAAAAATTACAAAATAAGATAACAATTGCAATAAAGAGATAATAATTGCAAAAAATGATGTAATGATGATGATAATGATAAATGTATATAACGATAATAATGATGATAATCAGATAATGGATGATAAAACGGAAATTTTGTCCATATATAAAAAAAAAAAAGTAAAATAAAAAATTCCCAAAAAATCGAAAAAACGGCAAATCTAGCAAATTAGCCTTTTTAGAGTGTACCCAAAAAAATTTTTTTTCGATTTTTTGATATTTCGGCAATTTTTTACGGTAAAAAAATAATTACCAGAATTTTATTAATCATCAACAAAGATGAAAAAGTGAGAATAAAGGAAAATTTTTATACTTTTTAATATTTTTAAAAATTTTTGTATTTTATTATTAATTAATTTTTATTTTATTTTTTTATTATTATTACTATTATCTTAATTATTTCTTATTGCCAAAAAAAATATTTAAATGTTAATAACAATAAAAATAATAATAAGTATAATAAAGATAATGCTAGTCGTTATAATATTGTTATTATCATTCTTTTTTTAATTATCATCATTATTATTTTTATGGTAGTATAAATTTCAAAAAAAATTATTATAAAATAATAAATTTCGTAATAACAATACAAATTAAGATAATTAAATAAATAATTATAATAAAATCGTTATTATTGTTTTTTTACTATTTTTTTGTTGTGGGTTTTAGTATTATTGCAAAAAAAAATATTTAATCCAATAATTGTAAAAATAATGATAACAATTGCAAAAATGATGATAATAATTGAATAATGATGATAATGATATGATAACGATAAAAATGTGATAAACAGATAATGATGATGATAAAAACGGAAATTTTGCCCCAAATATAGTATAAAAAGGTAAAGAAAAAAAACCCCAAAAGTCGAAAAAGCGGGAAAAACTAGCAAATATAGCCTTTTTAGAGTTTCTCCAAGAGTTTTTTTTTTTTTTCTTTGTGATTTCGGCAATTTTAGGGTAATATATAATAAATTCCAGAAATTTTTTAACTGACAACAATGAGAAAAGGAATAAAAAAGAATTTTGATAAATTTTGGGTATTTTAATATTATTATATTATCATTTTTATTTTATTATTTTTTATTATTTTAATTATATTTCTATTATCCTAATTATTAGCATTATTCCAAAAAAAAAATTATAAATCTAAAAATAACAATAATAAAAAAAATAATATAAAAATAATAAACTAGTCGTTATAATATTTATTAAAAAATTTTTTTTTATATTTTCATTATTATTATTTGTACGGGGTATAATTGCAAAAATAATTATTATAACAGTATAATTACAGTAATAGCAATACTAATTTAAGATAATGATATAAAAAATTATCATAAAATCGTTTTTTATTTTATTACTATTTTTATTGTTGTGGTTTTATATTATTTAAAAAAATTTATTTAACCCAATAATTGCTATAAAAATGATAACAAAATTTCAAAATGATGATAAAAATTTCAATAATATGATAAAATGATATAATGATGATAAGATGTGATAACAAAAATAATGATGAAATCTGATAATGATGATGAAATAACAGGGGAAATTTTGTCCCCTATATATATTAAAAAGGTAAAAAAAAAAATTCCCCAAAAATCGAAAAAAACGGGAAAATCTACGAAAAATAGCCTTTTAGAGTATACTCCAAAATCGTTTTTTCGATTTCTTTTTGTTTCGGCAATTATTAGGGTAAAAATGAAATAATTTCAGAATTTATTATCATGACAACAATGATGATAAAAGTGGGGAAAAAAGAGAATTTTGATAACTTTCCTATTTTTAAAAATTATTGTATTTTCATTTCATTTTATTTTTTTATTATATTATTATTATTATTATTATTATTTTATTTTTAAAAAATTTATAATTATAATAAAATAATAAAAAAAAAAAAAAAATAAGTATAAAACAAAAATGCTGTCGTTTAATATTGTTTTTTAACTATTTTGTTATTATTATCTTATTTTTTTACTGGTATATAATTGCAAAAAATTTTTATAAAGTAATAATTATATATAACAATACTAATAAATAATATAAAAAATTTTTTTAAAACGTTTTTTTTGTCATCATTATTGTTTTACAGGGGGTTTTTTGATGGTTTCCCTTTTAAAATTTTGTATTTTTCCCGTCTTTTGTGCGAAGTGTGAGTGCGTGCGTGTTTAACGTTAGCGAACCATTTGTTTACCCCGACGCTATTTTCCTGCTTTTGAACCTGGAAGGAAGCCATGGTCGGTGTCACCGTTTTTATGGGCAGCCACTTGGGTCCGAACTTACTGATACCATTTTAATAAATTTTATATATTTTTTTTTACTACTTTTTAAAAAGAAATTTTGTAAAACTTTAATTACAAAGTATAGCAATAAAAAAACTTTATGTTAGGTGATGTTAGTGCTTATTCCACTGGTTCTTATTGCAGCTTCCTATTTTATGAGTGGGAAAAACCTATCAGCATTGTTGTGGCTATCCCCCTAGGACATTTCCCCCGGGTTTCTACCCGGTCCCGTGTCGTCCCCCATCCTAAATTTTCCCGCCCTACTTCTTCGGCTGCTGACCCGGATGTTGACCCCGGACCGTTTTACCCTGAGGACAAGCTGCCTACATGACTTCTGATTACATATGTTTTAAAGTTTTATTTTTTTTGTTTTAATTTTAATACATATTAAAATGGAAAATATTTGAAAATAGACAATGAGTTTTTTATCTCCAGAAGCAAACTATTCCCCAGAGGGTAATAAAGGACAAAAGGTTTCCTCTGATATCTGAAAATTAAATAAAATAATTTAAAAACCGTTAAGTGAAATTATGATTTTATAAAGAGGGGAAAACCTTTGGGCATTGTTTTATTTATTTTTGTTTTAGTTATTATATTTTGGAAAAAATTTTATTCAAATCCAAATTACAATATAAGATAACAAATTTCAAAATGATGAAATAATTGCAATAAGATATAAGATGAGATAAAGAGATGATAACGATAATAATGAATAATATGAATGATATGATAATAACAGGAATTTTGGGCCATAATAAAAAAAAAGGGAAAAGAAAAAAATCCCCCAAATCAAAAAGCGGCAAAATCTAACGAAATATAGCCTTTTTAGAGTATACTGCAAAAAAGAGGTTTTTTCGATTTCTTTTTATGATTTCGGCAATTTTAGGGGAATAATGATAATAACACCAGAATTTTTTAATCATGACAAAAATGATGAAAAAGTGAGAATAAAGAAATTTTGATACTTTGAAATTTTTAATATTATTTTGTTTATCATTATTATATTATTATTTTATTATTTTATTATTTTTATTACTATTTTCTTAATTTTTGCATTATTTTCCCCAAAAAAAATATTATAATGAATAATAACAATAATAATAATAGTAAAGTATAATAAAATAATGCTAGTCTTTAATTTTATTAAAATTATTATTGTTATTATTATATTATTATTTTTTGTCTGGGGAGTATAATTGCAAAAATAATTATTATAACAGTAATAAATTCAGTAATAACAATACTAATTAAAAAATGATATAAATAATTTTTATAAAAACGTTATTATTGTTTTTTTTGTTTTTTACTATTTTTATTTTGTGGTTTTTATATAATTGCAAAAATTATTATAAACCCCAATAAATTGCAAAATAATGATAATATTTGTCGAACGTTTAGAGCGGAAGCCGAATTTTTTTTGAAAAAAATAAGTCATGGTTGTCGAGATACCGCCTTTTCGGAGTTAATTACTTTCTCAAAAAATTTTTCCTAAGTCCTTTGTAAACTAATTTGGGGGGTAATTCTTGGGGGCAGTTTTGGTCTTTTTTTGGGTTAGGGGTAAGGCCACTAAAACAGTTTTGAAAGGGGGGGATAGAGCCAAAGGGGAAGGGAAATGTTTTTATAAGTGCGTCATAGCTCGTAAAAAAGTTTTCAGGGAAGAATGAGTGCGTCTCGTCCGATCTGGGGGGCCGGAGCCAGGAAAAAAGCCTTCCCGGGGGGGAAACCTCCTTTTATTGTTTTGTTTACCTTTTTTTCCTCCAAAAAAAAAAAACGGGAAAAAGGATGGGGTTTTTTTTCCCCCCGGGGGAAAAGGTTT
>NW_023657745.1:0-26505 GCF_015228065.2 Penaeus monodon
GTTTTGTTTACTTCAAACGGCAGTTGGTCGCAACAGCCCCGGGCCCTTTCTGGGGGTTTGGGGGTAAATTACATTCTTTGTACTAGTTTACCATCCTATTATTGAATTTATGTTTCATAAGTTTGAGCATTCAGTGAGTGTTCAATTGAATTAAGTGTATGAATTGTTGAAATTTTAACAGTATATAAGCCACGTGGCCAATTTTTTATATTCCACGTTGTTTTTTTTGCTTTTTACTTATGAGTAGGACTGGAAGAAAAGGGGGGATCAATATGTAGAAATTGTTTTTCATTTTTTAGGAGAATAAAGGAAAAGCTACAAAAATTTTTTTTTTTCCAGAACCATTGAAGTATTCATTCAGTAAACAAATTAAAACAAAAAGGGCGAGGCCGGCGACAATATATATAAAAAATATATTATAAAGTATATATATATAATATATATATATATATATATATATATATTAGATATATAAAAAATTATATTATATATTTTTATATATATTAGATATTAATATTATATATATTATATTTTAATTATATATATATAGAAAAATTATGATATATAATATATATATATATATATTATAATATTATATTAGAATATAAATAAAAAAATATATATATATATATATAAAATTATATATAATTTTAATATATATAAAAAATTGATAAATATAATATAATAAATATATTATGATAGAAAATGATAATATTTTAAAAAAAATAGATAATAGTTTAATGATATATATATAATATATATATATATATATATATTTATATATATATTATATATATTATGATTTATCATATCATCATAAAGGGGGACTAACGCCGAAGGGGCGCATGGCCCATCCACCCTTCGCTTCCAGCCACGAGGGTTCCTCGGGCGAGTCTCCAGGCGGGCCCCTGGCCCTTTAATTCCTCGTGACGGTCTCGTCGAGCTGCCCAAGCCTGATCTCTTGGGTCATCGCCGGGTCTCCTCCCCCGGGGTTGTCACACAGAGAAAAAACCCTGATGGGCGGATCGTCCACGGGGGGGGAGAGAGCTAGGGGGCCAGAAGCCTGATTTGGCGATCCCGGATTATGCAAGTAACGGGTTTCCCACCAGTCTCACGATGTAACCATATGGACTGTTTTCCTGCCAACTGAACCCCATGATCCGGCGAAGGGACTTGTTACAAAAGGCATCAAGGCAGACCCCCAAGACACTGGATTGTGTCCGGTTTCGCTTCCATAGAGAAAAAATGGCATATTAAGGCTTTGAAACATGCAGTTTGGGTCCTTCTTGGGGTAAGACATCCCAAACGCTTTGTTGATGGTTATGCCAACTAATTTTGGGGTCTGATAGCCCAAGGTATGAAAAACTATCAGTAACTTCAACTCATCGCCGCAAGCATGGTCGTTGAATGGGACTTGTTACAAAAGGCATCAAGGCGAGACCCCAAAGACACTGGATTGTGTCTAGGTTTCGCTTCCATAGAAAAAAAGGCAGTTTTAAAGGGGTTTGAAGACATGCAGTTTGGGCCCTTGGCCCAAGGTACCAACATCTCAAAACCCCTTTGTGACGAGTTCATGCAGACTAATTTTTGGTCTGATACCCCAAAGGTATGTAAAATATCATAACTCAACGTATCGCCGAAAGCGGATCGTCTGAATGGGTTCCCTTAACAGGCCCCTAAATTTCCCGAATCTGGTTTTGGGTCAGGAGACCTCTGGGCCTAGGGGTTTTCACCCATTCAAAAATGCCAAGAGCCGCCACCATGATAAAGGACCAGATAGGATAGCAACTGGGTCGGCAAATCAAGGTCTAGACTTTGATATTGCCAGTGTTGCTCCCCACGATTTTGGTAGAGCTCTAACCATTATCCAGTCCATACCGTGTTGAAAAGTGTTGGTACAAGGACACACCCTTGCCTCACCCCTGAATTAAAGGGAAGATCGACAGACCCCCACCACATTTACAGCATTTTGATACAAGTATAAAGGTTCTATTGGGCCCAAATAATCTGTGTAGAATTCCCCTGAGTCTATGTGGACTTGAGGAGTAAACCCAGACGCTCCAGTCTCTGATGCCTCAGTAGGGGTTGCGGATCCTTTTCAGAAGAATGTGGGCAGAACCTTGCCTGTATGCTGAGCAGGTAATCCAAAGGTAGTTGCTACAATCCCAACGACCCCCTTTCCCCTTCCAGAGAGGGAGGGACTTCCCCCCCTCGGCGGGTCGGGGGGAATGGGACCAGACTCCCAGATAGCAGTAGGACGTATGCAGGCCCCGACCAATGTTACCCCCAGCCTTTAGAGTTCAGCAGGGATATACATTTTCCCTGCTGCTTTCCCACTTTTCAGTTTGGGAAAAAGGCGGGGGAAGGTCATTTAAAAAAAAAAGGCCTTCAACCCCCTCAAAAGATTCCTGAGAAACTGTTCCTTTTGCCCCCTTCCAGCATAGCGAGCCCTACACCCCAGGGAACGACGCAAGACTTGTT
The DNA here is from genome assembly GCF_015228065.2 of Penaeus monodon. Lineage (NCBI taxonomy): Eukaryota > Metazoa > Arthropoda > Malacostraca > Decapoda > Penaeidae > Penaeus > Penaeus monodon. The sequence goes on from NW_023657745.1 coordinate 2,482, forward strand.
CCCCTTCAGCCGAGCCTTGCGACACGTTTTGCCCTTGGGTTTACGCCAATGGACCCTGAGCTGCTTCGATTTTTTTACATGCTTGAAGAGCTCCCACAGAGCAACTGGGCCGTAGGTTTTTCAAGTTCTGTGAACCGGGTCAGAGACTGCCAGGTGAACCCAGGGCACACCCCTCCTCCCTTATCTATCCAGGTGAAACACCTTAGGGTGCCACTGGGGGGGACGGGGAGTTTTAAAAGTGGACCCACAGGGTAGCCTAACCAGCCATGGTCCATCCCCACAGAACTGGGCACTCGGTAAACCCTGCAGTTGAAACGTGTCAGCCTCTCATCCGAGAGGCGGCGGAGAAGTTGCAATTCCCCGGTTTGTTGTGGCTGGGCACCACCGGGTAAGGACAGGTTCAGCCGAGTGGCACCAGGACACAAGTGAGCGAGTCGGCAGTACGACACAGGCCGGGCCCCCCCTGGGGCATAGCCCGGGTGGGCTAAGCTTGCATTTTGGGACCCTTGGTTCTGAGGATCCCCCATCGCGTGCAACAAGAATAGGGGTCGATCCCCTTTTGCACTGTCCCCGTATCGCGTACCAGTCCAGCGTTTGCGGTTGGAGCGCTGGTACCGGGACCCCGAGATCCTCATTTTCGGGTCCTAGCAAAGTCCCCGGGGAAGGAGGCGTTCTCACTCGGGATCACTCCCGAGCCATAGGGGGCCGGCAGACATCTCATAGCCAGCTCGGTCACAGCCGGTACCGCATTTAAGTCGCCCAAACAGTCGATATCGATATATTAAAAAAAACAAAAAAAAAGAAAAAAAAAAAAAAAAAAAAAAAAAAAAGAAAAAAAAAAAAAAACAATAAAAAAACAGGGAAAACAAAATTTAAAAAAAAAAAAAAAATTAAAAAAAAAAAATAAAAAAAAAAAAGACAAAATAAAAAATAATGATATAAAAAAAAAATTATGAAAAAAAAAAATTAGATATATATAAAAAATATAAAATAAAAAAAAAAAATATATATATATTGATAAAATATAATATTTATAATAAATATAAAAAAATATATTTATATAATATATATATTATAATAATATAAAAAAAATATAAATATATATAAAAGAAAAAAGAATAATATATTAAATATATATATATATATATAATAAAATTTAAAATATATACTATATATAATATAATAAAATATATATTAAACATATTTCAAAAAAAAAATATAAAAAAATTAAAAATAAATAAAATAATAATATATATTATATATTAATAAAATAATATTTAAAAAATTTTTATATATATATATGTATAAATCATATATATATATATATATATATATAATTTATAATATATTTTTATATAAAATTAAATATATAATATATAATTTTTATATATAATATATTAATTTTTATGATAATTATATATATATTATATATAATTTTATATTTAATATATAATAATATAATTAAAAAATAATATATTATATATTTATATATATAATGATATAATATATATATATTTATTATATATAAAATATGAAAATATATAGTAATTATTTTTAAATTTATATATTAAAAAAATATTTTAAAATATATAATATATATATATATATATATATATATTTTATAATATATATTTTTAATAATATATATATAATTTTATATATATAATATATTTATTATATATATTAAATTAAAATATATTTATAAAAATTTTAAATTTTTTATATATATTTATATATATAAAATATAAAATACTATAATATATATTTTTATAAAAATATAAATATATATTAAAAATATATATTTTGTGTTTTATATAATATAATAATATAGTATTAATTTTTTTATATTATAAAAATATTAAAATTATATATTAAAAATATATTTTTATATAATTATATATTAAATATAGATATAAAAAATAATAAATATATAGAATAGATATAAATTTTAAAATATATTAATTATTATATATATAATTATATATAAAATATATTAAAAATATTTTTTTTTATTATATTTGATATTAAATATAATAAAATATAAATATGTTAATATTATATAATATATAATTATTTAATTAAAAAATATTAAAGGGTTATATATTTAAAAAATATAAAATATATTATATTAATTTTTATAAATATATTAGATAATATTATTATTATATATATTATTTTAATATTTTTTATATATTAAAATAATATAATAATAAATATATATAAAATTTTATATATAAAAATATATAAATAATATAATATTATATATATATAATATATATAATTAAAAATATATTTTTATTAAAATATTATATAAAAAATTTAAAAATATATATGTATATATATTATATATATATATATTATATATATATATATATATATATAATATATAAATTTTATTATCATAATATTTATTTTATAAACAAATTTATTATATAAATTTTATTATTATATATATATATTTATATTTATATATATATAATTTTTATATTATAAAAATTTATATATAATATATATTATAATATAATAAATTTTTATTTTATAAAATATATATAATAATAATTCATATATTTAATATTTTTATATATATAGATATATATATATTAATTACATATATATATATATTATATAATTTTAAAATTATATTCATTAAAAAATAATATATATATATATTTTATTATTATACATATATAAATATATATATATATTTTTAAAATATAATATATATTTTTTCATGAAATATATATAATATGATAATAATATAAAAATAATATAATAATAATAATTTTATATATTTTATATATTAAAATAATTTTAAATTTATAATTTTACATAATATTTTATAAATAATATTATATATTATAATATATATATTATTTCTATTTTAAATTTATCCCCCTTAATTTAATTTTGGGTTTTTTATTAAAAGATAAAATTTTGGGATTTTAACCCCCAAAAAAGAAAAATTTGGTTTGGGAATAAATTAAATTTTAAATATAATTAAAATGAATATTCTTTACCCGGGTGAATTAAAAAAATTAATATAATTATATATAAATTTATATATCCATTTTATTTATTAATATCCTTATTTGCCCCCCAAAACATAAAAAATTAATTTATTATAATATCAACTCATTTACCATCCATTTTTATAATATTTTTATTAATTAAAATTTATATAATGTTTATATAATAAAAATTTTTAATCATTTAAAAATTACAATAGGGAATTTTTTAAATTTTAAATTAAATTTAAAAAATATTTTAAAACCCAAAGGGGAAATTTTAAATTGAAAAGGGAAATAATTTTTTCCATTTTTATTTTTAAAAAAGGAAAATTATAAATTTTAATAAGGATTTTTGGTAAATATTCGTTTTAATTAAATAAAAAACAATATTATAAATTCTAATTAAATGGGGGGAATTTGGGGTATATTATATTGATTTTATTTTATAAATTTTTAAAAAATCGTTATTTAAATATTATTACATTAAAAAAAATTTAAATTTTCTAATATAAAATATACATAAATACATCTGGGGTATTTAATAATAATAAAAATTTAAAATTATTTATAAATTTTATATCAAATTTAAAAATTTTTTTAATTTTTTTAATTTATAATTTTTAAAATTTTAAATTATATATTTTAATATAAAATATGTAAACCCCTGGGAAAATAAATAATTATTTGGGAATTTTATTATCTAATTTATATTCCTCTTATATTTTAAAAAATTTTAAATATAATTTACCCAAAAAATTCAAAATTTTCCTTTAAAAATTAGAATATTTTATATAATTTTCGATATTTTACTCCTTTGGGGACAACCGTTTCGGCTGTGCAAAAAAGGCTTGGAGATGGGCCTATGGGGGGGAAAAATGAGCTTAAAAGCCTTAAAACTCCAGGCCCTTGGCAACCGAAAATAGGTTCTTTTTGCCTTACCTTTTTTAAAAAGCCCTTCACCCATCCTGCTTCGCGATACGGGTTTCAAGTTTTCAAGGGTATAGACCAAATTGTGGTAAGGCAAAAAAAGGGGTTTTTAGGGGGTTTTCCTTCGAAACCAAAGGATTCTTCAAAAACCCTTTTACCCGTTTTTTTCCTAGGGGGGCCCGGCCCCGTGTCGGGTCTGCCGATCCTTTTTCAACCCCTTGGGTCATGGGTTTATTCGGGCCCCGAACTAGTTTACTCGTGGGCCAGGGGGACCATAAACCGGGCGAACCCGGGTTTTGCCCCCAAACGTCTCCCGGCGACCTCCCATGGGCTCCGTTACAACCCCGGGGGAAAAGGGTGCCCGAGTCTGGTTGGCATGGGGAAAACCTGCCCCAGGTTAAAGGGCCTGGGCCCCCCCTAAATCGCCCGGGAAAACCCCGTGGCTGGGAAACAAGGGGGGAATGGGCCGGCCCCCTTGGCAGTCCCCCTTTAGTAAGATTAAACCTAAATTTTTTTTTTAAATTAAATAAATATATTTAAAACAAAATTTTTTTTTTTTTTTTTCAACTTCTATAATAAATTTTTTATTTAATATCAGAAAAAAACAAATTATAAAAATTTCTATTAACGATTTTTTTTTAAATATTTTTTTAACTAATAACCCAAAATATTTATATTTTAAATTAAATGTAATATCTTATAATATGTATTATTTCAAAAATTTATCAATATTTATTGGAAGGGGAAAATTTATTTAAATATTTAATTTTAAAAAAATTTCTTTTAAAATTTTTCTAAATAATAAATATAATAAATTAATTATTTATCTAATTAATAATAATTTAAAATTTTTTAAAAAAATTTATATTTCAATTTAAATTTTTTTTTTTTTCAAATTTTTTTAATTTAAATTTTTAAAACATTTTAAAAGTTAAATAATTTGGGGTTTGGGGCCCCGCCTTTTTGGTGGGAAAAGGAAAAATGGGGGTTTTTTACCCGGAAAAAAAACTTTTACTTTTCAAAGGAAATTTTTTTTTTCTGGGGAAAAAAAAACAATGGGGTTGGGAAAAAAAAAAAAAAGGGGCCCCGTGGTCCTGTAAAAAAGCCACTAGTGGTTACATCGTGAACTGGCATGGGACCTGTTACTTGCATAATCGGGATCGCCAAACAACTCAGGCTATCTGGCCACTCTAGCTCGTCTCCTGTGCGATCCTGCCCATCAGGTTGTTTCTCTGTGTGACAACTCCCTGGTGGAGGAGACCTGTGCGATGTACCCAAGAGATCATGGCTTGGGGGCAGCTCGACGGAGACCTGTCACGAAGGAATTAATGGCGCCCATGGCCTGCCTGGGAGACTTCGCCCTCGGGCAAGCCCTCGTGGCTGGAAGCGAAGTGTGGATGCGGCCATGCGCTCCCCTCGGCGTTAGTCCCCTGATGATGATGATGATGAAATCATTATATAATATATACTGATATATATATATTATATATATATATCATCTATCTACTCTTCTATTTATATTTATAAATATAATATCATTATCTAATCTATATATATTTATATATTATACTATAATATATCAGATTTTTTATATATATAACATAATAAATACATATATATCTATATACATACCAGATTATATATTATTATATCATCAATATATATATATACTCATATTTATATATATCATAATATATATATATATCTTAGCTTACACTATATATATATCTATATCTACATATAGATATATATCATAATATTATATATATAGATATATATTATATATATCATATAATATATATCTATATATATCCATTTATATATATATGTCTAATATATATATGGTCGCTGCGGCCTCAGCCCCTTTTGTGTTGGAATTTGTTTACTGATGAATACTCTCTCATGGATTCTGGAAAAAAAAATTCTTGTAGCTTCCTTCTTTATTCTCATACTGCGATGAAATACAATTTCTACATATTGATCCTTTCTTCCATGTCCGTACTCATAAGTACAACTGCAAACAAAACGAACGTGAATATAAGAACTGTCGTGCCGACGTGGTTCTATATACCTGTTAACTTGCAACAATTCATAAACTTAATTCATGAAGCACATCACTGATGCTAACAAACTTGACATAAATTACCATAATAGGATGGATAAAACTAGTACAAAGAGTAATTTACCTCCAAACCCCTAGAATAGGGCCTGGTGCTGTTTAGGCGACCACAGCTGCCGTTGAGTAAACAACCGCGTTTCCAATACCCGTCTATGTATTCGACTTTGAAATATAGTCTTTTAAACATTTTTCATTCATCTTTACTTTTCTAATTGGCGCTGCTATACTTACATGGGGCCCCTAAAACTGTTTACAATTTACAGTTAACATTATACTACCCTAAAACATTTTCTTATAAACCTTTTCTTGAAAGTAAATACAAACTAAACATTAATCTTCTGAGTACAAAAAAAAATACGCTCTTTGGCGGGGAACTCTCCTGGATATAAACGTAATAAGTTAACTCAAAATAAATTTAATTCTTATATCCTCATAACATAATTATAATTTACGAATTGTCTCTCAACATAAGGCCAATTATTAATCCTTTTACCATTCTTATCAAGACATGATCAGACTCATAATCTTGTTTTCCTTACACAAATTATTCACTTACACGACCATTTCCAATGGTTTCTAGTTTCATTTTGATCCTTTTCATCACAATATCTCCTACTTCACATTTCTTTTGGTTTAATCCACAATCTCTAGATTGAAGAGATTTTAAAATACTCTTTCTTCATCTAGACCAAAACACATTATTGGCTAACATACTGCACTCTTCGCCATCTTTCCTTGAATATAAATCATTACTTGAAATTACCTGGTGGTGGACAATAACACCTGTGACAATTTCCATTGTCAAAAGATGGTTCAGGAGTTAGATGAATCCAAATGCTCTATTGAATTAATTCTGTCCAGTGCCATGACGACTATTGGACTATGGGTCTGCTTCCACCATAAATGTTTGTAATGAACCATCATCTAGCTGAGTTCCATGCTGACAAAGTCAAACAGACAATCATGTTTCCGTATCAGTACGATCTGTCTCTCCTAATTATACATACACTTTCCCATTATGACTACATAAGTACATTCATTTTAAATTAATCATCACATTGTCCTTTTAACATTACATTGCTTGTTTCTGTTTGACTCCATTTCCTTTAAGCAAAGCTCAAGTTCATTCTTGGACTGACAAAATTTGTTACCTCTTCTGATCTCAACTGACGTACTGGCCCTCTTCACCCACAAAACGACGATAAGCACATTGAGAAAAGGAATCATATCCAAGGTTCACAACTAGGTGAATATGCTCTTGAAACGAAGCATGTGAACAATGCTCATATCTCTTGACTTCACTGCATCGTACTTCACATAACAAAATGACCAAATAATCTACAACACATAATGAATGGAGGAGCTGGTTCAAGTCTGTAATTTCGGCAGATCTGACATTTTTTGGCTCAAGTGTTTTAACCCTCTTGATTTCTCTCACAAACAATACAGTTTCTAATTTGCTTTAGCTAACGCTTAGATGATGCTATCCACAATCCAGTAACCTGCTGAGCTTATTCATTGAAACATTATGCCACGACTGATGATAACCCTTTGTCATAGTGACAAATCAGCAATTCTGATATATGTGCATTTTACCTGGTAATTACAGGATGTCTACTTGCTCATTCAATTTTGCTTGACTTAGTTTTCCTCGTACCTTTATGGATTCCATCTCTAATCCCTAATGGATCTAATTTTGTACAAACTGCTTGTTTTATTAAGACATTTTCTTTGTTTTGAAGAAAACTTTTTCATCTGCATAGTGTTTACTCTGAAGTTCCTTTTTATTACTTTCTCTGCTTTTCAAGCTCTGAAACTGTCACAGGACTATTGTTACAATTTATCTTATCAGTTTCTCCTCATATGTTTCTGTGGCGTTTTCTTAACTTACCTTGTATTCTACACATCAATCCTGTAGCTCTTTTAGCTCTAAACCAATCTAAGAAATAGTTTAATCTATCAAAAATGCGTACTTCTCTCTTTAAGTTTACTACACACGACACTTCTTGACTTCTGGATCATCCTCTAAAATTGATCTTTGTTTCACAGGACTAACCACAATTATACAAGGTTTCTTCTAAAGAACTTTGGGCCATTCTCACCACACTCATCATTCATTAATTCTTAAACACAGTTCACGGGCAGCATAGTCTGCTGATTTGACTCTGACTGTACATAATTCGCATCCGAGAAAGTTAATGGATAAAATAACATTGCAAACCGAATACCTAACTCTAAAAATAATCCACCAAAGTATAATTTTCTTTAATGCTGACCCCATGCTCTAATTTGTAGGCAGTTAACTATCACCTCGGGGCCCTTTAAACAAATTTCCAGAATTATACATGAAACCATTTTCGTCACGACATGAAGTTCGTAGTGGATCACGACGAGCTGCGGGGGAGTGCGTCTGATGCCGGAGCGGCCCAGACTATATAAATATATATATCATAATACTATAATACTATTATATATACTACTATATACTATCTATATATATATTATATGTTATCATAATCATATATATTACATATTATTATAATATATAGATATCTGTGTATACTCTTATATCATATATATATACGTATATATATAATATATATATATATATCATATACATACAGATATCACTCGATATAGAGATTTAATAGATATGAGATATCTATACTATATATATATACTAATATATATATATTATAATATACCACCCACTATGATACATGTATATAGATAATATAGATATATATATATATATATATATATATATATATATCAGATAGTATCATGTTTACTATATTTATTAGATATATATATAATGAGATAAATATAACATATATCTAATATATTCTATACTATTTCATATACTATATACTATATATATATTATCTATATATATATTATATATATTACTAGTTATTACAATCATAAATATATATATATATATATATATATATATAGATATATATATATAATATATTCTATCATATATATAATATATAAGATATATATATCTAAACTATCATATTAGCAGATATAACTATAATATATACAAATATATATATAATATATATTATCCCTTTGCTCCAACGGGCATGCATGTACATCACATGCCATGCCCTGTTTTTAACAGATAATGGCTACTTGTACTAAAGTCACAATGAGCCAATTAACGAGTACTGCCTGTCTCGCCCATTTCATCCTTTTCGTTGATTTCGAAAATATTTACGCAATCTTATGCTTTTTTCACCACCACTCGTGTAATGAACTCTTGATGCAGTCGAACACCTTAACTTTAAACAGTGCAACAAATACTCAAGTCCTTCGTGCCACAAGAGCTACCCTGGAGCCCGGGCCTCTCGTCCCTCGCTTGACATTGTTGTTCCTGAGTTGTTTAACGTAAATAAAAGTAAAGAAAAACCTGTAAATTACATGACCATTTATTGTGCTTTACCAGCACCTTCAGTTCTGGGGGGCCAGGTGGACACGAGACTATCAGTATGGCTAGTCAGCACCCCACCTCAGACCCCGCAGCTCTCTTCTACACCAAAGGGTAGCCCTTTGGGCTTTGACCCTGTGTAGGGAGGCCAGTAAGTCTGGGGCGTCTTGGGCGCACTTTTTCTTTCCTCTAATATTAAACTCATATCTAATGTGACTTTTCCGTAGCCATACCTGAGTTCTCGTGATACTCCCGTCCTTCGCTTGGGGTGGGCAATCTACTTACCGTCCCCCTTCGCCTAGGCAAGTTCGGCGTCAAGAAGTGTCCTACCCTAACTCGATTCCCTCTGTGGTACTGAGACGTAACCAGGCTTCCACTGGGGGGTAGCGGACGAATTACTGTTTACGTCTCCTTAGCTATTGCTGTTAGGTTGATACCACAATTTAAGATTTTTTGATTCGCCTTCAGGACAACAAGTTTGAGAAGTAAAGGGGTCGGAAACCTGTCCGATTGCACAGTATGGATGCTACCCCTGGCTACCCCCTTCTCCTCTCATGGAGGGGCGACTCATGACCGTCTCAGACAAATTCGACCCTGAACAACGGAACCCCTACTACCGACAAAACGAGAGCCCATTTTAAAATCCCAACTGAGATCGTAAATAAAAACATCGCTTTTGAACGTGAACCCCTTTATCATAAAAAGGGCCCTTTGATGTAAAGTACGGCTTTTTGTTTGTCAAAATTTGCGAGATGGAACCTCCTTTTTAAAAGTAAAAACCAAACTCCAGTTTAAGGATTTATTTAAGCTACGCAAATTCTGATCTTCGAGTTAAAGTAACTATCCCTTTTGGGCCCCAAATCCCTTAAGGAAGAAATCTTTCCAGGATTTGAGGCAATGGAGAAAGTGAAATTCTTGGAGCATGAAGGGCCCCAGACATTCATTGATACAAGAAGGACGGAAAGAAAACTGGATGTGTTTTTTGACCTTTGCTTTGAAAAAAACCCCCAGAGTATGTCAACGTCGGTTATAAACGTTTAAAGAAAACCCTTATACCAAAAAGCAAGCATTGTAATAGATTCCAAAAAATTTTGGAACACCCATTAAGATGTATTTAAAGACTCAAGAAATTTTTGATCCCGAAAATGTCGAAGCTCATCACCATCACATGTCTGCCGTTTTCCCAAATGTCTAATGTGGGGCCCCCCACCTCGGATCTCTGATGCGCATCTTGAAGAAGGAGACTGAGACATTAGCATTATGAGAAAGCATGAAGTTAGTTATATAAGCTAAGAAAAAAGTGGAAAGTTTGAACACAACCGTACTCTATCTGAACAGAAACTAAAAAACACCCCTATGTAAGAATGTCATAAACGCTTGCAGCAAGGATAAAAAAATTTTGCTGATTAAACGATCGTTAAAGAACAAAATTAAAGTTTTTCACCTGACTAAATTTCGATCAAATGACTGCATCACCCAGCAAAACAAAGGGGTGAACGAATCCGTCTGGAGGCCCCTTTTCCCGTCCGGGCTACTCCTATGAGGACTTCGTCGGGCTCGCATTGGCTTCTCGAGAGAGAACAATCACAATCTGTCAGTCGTCTCCTCGCCCGGAGATCGGGCGGGGGCTTCTGTCTCAAAACCCTCCCGAGAGAGGTCCCCGGAAGCGGGGAGAGGAGGGGTCTCCCTCCCAAAAAAAGAAAAAACTGGTGACAAGGCACTTCCAAACCCCCTAAAACAATCTTTGCGTCGACCATTATAAATGCTGTCGAAGTCTTAGATCTAAAGTAAAAGACCCTTAAAAATTTTTACCGACTATGCTCCCCAATTTGTTTCCCAAAAAACCACTTAACAGAGGAACTACCATCTAGTCGGAAGGGTCGTGAGGGTAGGGGAGGGGGCGGAGTCGCCATGTCATCCACCAAAGCCTCCCCTTTTTCAGAAGTGACTATTGATTCTATTTGGAGTTTGTCGCTGCAAAGTAAAATTTAAAGGCCGTATGTGGGTATTGTTTAGTTTAATGCCCACCTATGCAGTGATAGCCTATGATGGGCTTTTGCTCTTCAGGAACGTCTGCCCCAAAAAAAAGTAATTTTACTGATTTTTGCTCATCATACTTTTTTTGGGGTTCCCCCGCGGGTTGATGGTAGAGGTAACGTATTAATTAAAGACTTAATAAGTCCTGATTTCTCTTTTTGAAGATGGGAGTTCCGACGCGGGTGGACGATAATACCGGTAATTTGAGCTTTTTGACTTAGCACTGTCCCCTTCATCAAAAGCCCAGGGCCCGTGGCACCCATTGCGACTCTTGGGAAGCAATATTTCCTATTTTGATTAAATATTTATGCGACACAGTGGAACGCCTTTGCCCCTAAATTTAACGTAAAAAGAGCATACCGGGGCGCCTTCACAAGGAGCGTCAAGCCACGACCGAAACCGATGGAAAAAACAAGGGCCAAATAGCAGGGGTTCCAGAAGCCTTTACCCCTGCTGAGAAGAAAGAACCCCCACAAATGAAAATGGGTAGTGCTACAACCAAATTGTAATGCCTTGATGGGCACCTCACTGCCCTACCCAAAACTCGGGCCCTTTGGGTTTAGGGGTCACAAGACCCTGGGACTTTAACGACGAGATTGGGGTTTCCCCAAGGGAAACATGGCCAAACTTTTCCAAAGGGAAGAACCCCCAAACCACCCTCTTGGGGGGCGTCGGATTCCAGGAAAAGCACAGAGACAGGCAGGGAAAATGGGTGGAATGGGGTGAATCTTCGACCACCATCCCCCTCTCAGAGCTATGGGAAAAAGGGCAAGCGAGCTACCCGCCCCTCAGCCCCCCAGATGGACGCCCATGATCCCCAGTCAGAGCGAAAAGCTGGCACCGAGTTCTCTAGAAACAATAGCAAAGCCCCGCCCGCCGAAAAGAAAGGGGGACCCAACCCGATAAAATCAACGTTATCTTTTCCTGAGGGAACTAAGAATGCTATAAAAACCCGTTTGCCTTGGGTCTGATGGGATCTCGTACCCCATCATTTCCCCCCTGGGACTATAGGTGAGCATGCATTCCTGCAACTCATAAACAAGTCCGGGGAAACTTCCACTCTACCCCAGATTTTGGAAGGGGGCTCCCATATTTTCCCATCCCAAAACCCAAGGAGCCAGGGAAGTACCGCCCCATCTCCCTCCTCAGCTGTCCTGGCCAAGACGGCCGAGAGGATGGTTCTGAACCGGCTCCGGGGCATGAGCACAGTGCACAGCTACCCACGCTCTTGGCACAATACCCACAGGCACATCTGTGGTAGTATTCCTTGACCTGGAGAAGACTTTTAAATTTGGGCAAGTCCTCTTGCCATTCAGGAGAGCCTGACCCAAAAAGGGATTCATGGCTTGGAGAGGTGACTACTTAGGAATAAACAGCCCGATTTAAATTCCAAGGTCACCTATCACAGCACATGCCACAGAGAATGGAAAGCCACAGGGTGGGGTTCTCAGTCCAGCCCCCTTTAACACATTAAAGTCCTGTACCTCTACATAAACCTCCCAGTGGGTGCAAGATCATCTCCTATGCAGACGATCTTGCTATCAACTCCACTGGAGCACACTGCCTAAACAAAGCCCAGCGTTGTCTGGATCTCGTATCCGAGGAGTGTTGTAGGACAGTATTAAAGATCTCTGCAGCCAAATCTAAAGCCATGGCTCTGAGGCAGAGATTCAAAGCACAAGTCGGAAATTCAGGGAATGGACTTGGAGAGGGTTCAGGACTCCCTCTTACCTTGGGATAAAGATAGACTGGACCCTCTCCTTCCAGAAGGGGGTCCAGTACCTGGTTGACCAAACAAATCAAAAACTGTCCATCATGAGACCAATGATGGAAGTTTGCATAGGGGCCAGACCAGAGAAACTAAGATCATTCTATGTACATGCTGTCAGGCCATTGTAGACTATGCCTCCCTTGCTCTGATTGGCGTTAAGGAAAATATAAAGACCAACTGGAGATAGTCCAAAAGAAGCCGCCAGGGTCATTCGGGGTGCCCCAAGGTGGGCGAAGGTCCTCAACCTCCTACTGGAGGCAAACCTTCTCTCCTGGATTCACAAATCGATCTAATGGCAGCACAATTTTTATTCAAAGGTCATCCAGGCTCCCAGAATACAAGCCTAAAATAGTCAGACGCCTAGAACAAATAACATGCTGTTTGAAAACAACTCTAGCTGTCTCACACAGCCAGGGTGTTAATACGCCATCAGCTCAAAGAACCGCTTCTTCCCAAAGGGGCAGGACTCCCCCACCCTGACTTTGTCGAAGCTCCGCTGTGGGAACAAACCTCGAAGAGTTCTCGGTCATGAGACTGGAACCAAAAAGAATGAATATGCCATGAGTAACCTAAAGGCAGAAACCCAGAGGGTCATTGCAACCATCATCCCTCCGGGTAGCAGAACATACTACACGGATGGATCGGTCGATCCCTTGTCCCATACTGCAGGCGCCGGCTTCGCGGCAAGGGATGCCACAAAATCCATGAGGGTAACAGACAACGCCTCCTCGCTATAGGCAGAGGCAGAGCCCTAGGGCATGCGTCCGTGAGGAAAGGACATGTGATCATGCATACAGACTCCAGAGGAGCCATCGACTGTCTTCAGCAGTGCTCACCCAATGACAATATCTATTTTCTGACTACTATCCTCACACTGGCACAGAGGATTCTTGCACAAGGTAGAAAAATTATCATAAACTGGGTTCCCAGACACATTGGGATCAGAGGAATGAGCTTGCTGACAGACTAGCTGAAGTTGGCTCCCATGATTATACATCCAAGCCGAAAATTACTTGGGAAGAAGTGTACGATGAACAGCAATCTCCTTCCTCCTGCAGCTTCACGAGAGAAAAACGAGATCCTCCCCCCGGCCAGCTGGTACTCAGACCCACAGGCTATGAATCACTGGCACTCTGAAATAACCAACAGGGGTACCAAAGTCATTCTTCACAGAATGCGCCTGGGTTACCACTGTGCATGGCAAAATAAGAAAATAAACCGTGAAGAGAGGTGTTGCATGCATTGCGACGAGCCGAACGCCACACTCATACATTACCTGGAGAATTGTGAGCACACACAATTCCCTAAACAGGGTTCGCCAAACCCAAAAGCCGTCGTGCTGGTAAAAAGATTATTGAAATGCTTACACCACGGCTACAGGACGCCTGCTGGAAATCCACCGCCACGGTATGCACCGAGTGTCAGAGAAAAAAATAAAGACAGCAATAAAAACCCTGGGCGAAGCTAGAACTTGGCAAATCTCATGCTATGCATAGACAAACAGGGCAGATACACAAACAAATCACGCGTGGTGCCCAGAATACCCCCGCTGATAAACGGAGATCCCCCATGCGTGCTGGTTGAAGGATGTTTCCCACCCCTACGAAGCTCTCATTTCTGTATATATGTATATTTTTTATTTTTTTGATTGCATATTTCTGTTTAACAATGAATCACGCATCAAACCGCCTATCGAGGAAAAAGCCTTGGGACCGCAACGCACGTTTGTGTTTGTGTTTGTGCTCAGTTTCGGGGGATGATTTCCACGCAAAAGTTACCATAATGCCAAGCCCATCCACCACTCCAGCCACCTTCCACCGTCATGTTCACGACATCATCACCACATATCATTTACATCATGTTATCATACATTATATATCACTACATTCCCTTACTTTAACAAGTTTTGCGCTGGACACTCACCCTATATCGTGTTTTTTATTTAATGTTTCTAATTTTTAAAATGATTTTATTGTCCTTCCATATATGTTATTAGGGCCCAAAATTAACAACACTGACAATCTGCTGGTGGGGAGGGGCCTCTGCCCGGTGAGCACCGCAATCACGTGTGCTCACAGAGCAAAGGATTTATCACACGTTTAAATAACAATGAGTGACCCACTGAACCTCGCTCTCAGCTCCCAAGAGCTGGAAGGGAGGGGAGGCGAGGGTCTCACCTGCAATAGGCTATCATGCAGGTTCTACCTGCTATGTAATCCTGGCAGGCAGAAAAAAAAGAAATTTCTCCTTTATATCATTTTTGTTCTTGTTTCACCATCATCTTTCCTCACTTAAATTTCATGTTCCATTGTTCTTATTCTACCATCATCTTTCCTCATTAATTTTCATGTTCCTTCTTCCTTTGTTCTTGTTTTACCATCTCGTTTTATTTTTATATTCCTTTGTTTCACCTACTCCTCCCTCACTTAATTTCATGCTCCCGTGTTCTTGTTTCACCATCATCCTTACTCGTTTTAACCGTGTTTTAACTTTTTGTTCTTTTGTACTCGTGTTGCTTTTGTTCTCCAGTTCTACATTCTTCTTATTTAAATATACAAGAGTGACCCACCATGGCATATACTTAAGTCTATTTCTTTACCAATAACCACGTGGCTCCAAGTCCAATTTAGAACCATAAACTCAGTGAGGCATAGATGACAATTATATCTGATCTCGCCTCCAGGCGAGTTGACCCGACACGTGACCCTGCTTTACCCCTAAGATCATCCTGCGTGTTCCCATACTGTGTGGTACTCTTATCAATAAAGAGTTATGCCGTTATACCAGTACCCACTACCCCTGCAAAGCCATTATAATAGGTTCTGACCACTGTTATATCTGGTGTCAGGGTGGTCGCTTGCTCTGACATTCAAAAGTAAGTACAGGAAAAACCGAAGTTATTCGTTCGATCGCACTTTGAGTGCCTGTGACTTCAAAGATTCTGGAGAAAATCAATTCTTGTTGTTTCTTCCTTTATTCCCATAACTGTGCTGTTGGGGCGACCACAGTGCCTTTTTGAGTAAAAACCGCGTTCCAATACCCGTCATGTATTAAATTTTAAAACATATGCAAACCCCAGGGGTCTTTGTCGGGCGAACATGTGTTAATGATAAGGATGACCTGGCATGTTTAACATGAGGACCTGGGCAAACAAGCCCAAACTGGCTGGAGCGGGGAAACAACCGAGGAGGGATTGGGTGCTGCTCCTGTAAAACCCTCGTGTGTCCCCTTTGACCTATATACTTTGTGTTCCCCTTTTTTAAAACTTATCGTGCGTGTGACATGCTGGTTTCCCCCTGTATTGCCCTATAAAAAATGTACGGGTAAAAACTTGTGTAAAAAAAGGAAAAGATGCATTTGTTTTTATTTCGTGCCCTGCCTACCCTTGCGTTTCCCCCTCGGGTGTTTTTGGAACGCTGGGTGCTTGGTCCCCTTTTGGGGAGCTTTTCTTTTCCGACCCTTGGATAGCACCCGTCTGCCTACCCTGCCTGTGTTTTGGCGGAAAAGGGGCCCCCGGCATACAATATCTTTTAAAACTTTTCATTCATCTTTACTTCAAATGGGCTGCTACACTTACACTGTCGCTATCATTAAATTTTGTTCAATGTAAGAAAAGATAAATAATAGTAAAGAGGTGAAGAAATCAAGGGGCGGGGAAAAGGAAAGCGGTGAAACTTAAGGGTAGAGTTAAAAAATGGGGGGAAAAAACCCCTTGCATATTAAATACATGGTATTGTTATATTTCCCTTTGGATTCGAGGGGGGGGGGGGTGTAAGGATTATGTTTCTATTTATTATTGTTTTCGGCGAAAGGTGGAATTAAAGTAACCCTCTTTTATTTATAAAAAATGTTCCCGGAGCGACGCACCCTCTAAAGGACAAGTTCCAAATCGGATTTTTTATACCCTTTCCCTCTACCCAAAACGATCTTGGGGATGCGGGGGAATGGGGGCCTAAAGGGGGGGTAGGGTTGCACCAAATTTCGAAAAACCTACGGAAAAAAATCCGTCGCTGGGTAAAATCAGGGGGCAGAAACCCAAAAAAGCAGGACGTCATCAGGATTTCCCTGTGTTCTGGACGTTTTACGGGATAAACCCCCTCAACGGGGTTGCCCTTATACTCAATGTCGGGGTGTGTGGTGTGTACTACCCCAAAATTTGTGTCGGATTTTATGGTCGGGACTCAAGAAAAAACATCTTAGAAAAAATTACAATACTGAGTGTGATGCAAAGGGTAACGGGGGGCTGTACCAAACCCCTTTGGGCAAACCCTGGTGTTTTATGTTTTCGCACTTGACCGGCGCTCGCACCCTCCCGCGCCCGACCCAGGGAATTAATCCCCCAAGAAGGGGACGGAAAACCCCCCCCTCACTGCCTCCATGGTGGGGTGGGGATGCTCGATGCCCCCCATGCCAGTCCCACTCCCCCCCCTAAAACCCTCCCCCATGGGGGTTGATTCCCCGAACATAGGGATGTGACGATGGGGTTCGACTGCCGCCCCTGATGCTAAAACGAGGTTTCCCCAACTCTTCAGACCAAAAAAAAAAGTGAAACCATGCGAATAACACCACCCTGACCAAAAGAAAACAACGACCAAAGCGCGAACCCTCGCCCCCCGGGAAAGGGGTACTTAGCCTGTCCTTTCCTGGGCACGACTTCCGTCGATAAATAAGGTGATGGGGGAGGTCAGCCAGCTGCCGCCCCCCAAAGGGGAAGGCCCGCTAGACAGGGTGCAGGGGAGATAATTCCTCGGCTACTCTATGTACGACGAGAAAAAACAAAATATTGGGGCCCCTGATGTTTAAAGGCACTTTTGCGGGGATCTCTCTGAAAAAAACAAAAAAACGACTTTCAGCCTAAAAAAAAAAAGGGGGAATCCCGGGGTTACCAGGCCCCCGAAGGAGGCCCGCTGAGAAGACTGCTCTTCCGGGCGTTTTAAACCCCGGAGGTCTAAAAGGACGGACGCCTTAAAAGGGCTCATCATTGTATGGAGCTAAACCCCCCCCTAAAGAGTCCCAAATTTTTTGGGGAAGATCAGAGCCGGCCCCATTCGCCCGTGTGCTCAAGTTTGTAGTTTCTACAGTTAAAGGGTTAGGGCCACGTAGTAAATTTTGGGGGAAGGACACAGGGTGCTGTCTGTGCAGGAGCCCCACCAGACAAAGGACTCCCTGCAAAAACGAGGAAAGGAAAACGAAAATGAGACCCCGCCCCCATCGTGAAAGGTGCTCGGGGAAAGGGGGAAAGGTGTGAGGGCCTGCCCGCAACTGCCCCCCAAACCGCCACGAGCACCCCCCCCACCTCCCCGGTACCCTCGACCGCGGAGGGGGCGATGCCCGCCAGCCACAACACCCCCCGGGGCCCGCGTGACGTCACCAAAACCCCGGGAATTCCCGCAACTGCCAGGGGACCCCCCCTCCTGGGAAACAGTCCCCACAAGAAACATTGGTAAAAAAGACAGGGACACGGGGGGGGGGAAATAAAGCTCAGCAAGAGATTGCTAAAATAAAAAAAAGCTCAGCAAGAGATTCTAAATTAAAAAAAATGAAATGGAGAAAAAAGTGATCGGTAGACAGGGAAAATGTGCGTTCTGTGATTTATGATTTAGTATGTTGAAATACAATGAATCTCTGATTTTTATTATTATGCACGAAAAAAAGGACGTGTAGACAGGAAAAATGTGCTTTTCTGATGTTTTTTAGTTTTGAAATACAATGAGGTCTCTATTTATTATTACCCAGTGCTTTTTGATGATGTTAGTGATGTTATGATTTGCCATACAATGAGGTCTCTGATATTTTTTTACCAGGGGGGACCATCTGAAAACAGGGGACGACAGTGCCCGAAAAAAATGACGCTGACGAATCAAAGGGAAAGGGCCGATCTGGGGGACATCACTCGAAATGCTATCGGTAGGGATTATGCATAATTCAATACCAAAAGCGCGAAAACAATAAATAAAGAAGACAACACAATACTATACGAAACAAAAATAGCAGACAAAGTTTCTCAAACAAAAATTTTTGCAAATTTCTGTTTGATAAAACCTTTAGTCTGCATTTTTTCTTTACTGTTTTACGTATTTTTTTTGTACTTCTTTTATTTATCTTTTGCGCGCTTTCCCCGTATTTATACTATATCAATCCCCCCTGATACTTTTCTGAGTGATGTCCACAAACGGCCCTTTTCCCTTTGCATCTTTGCAGCGTCATTTTTTCGGTCATGTCGCACTGTTTCAGTGGTCCCCCTGCTATAAAAAATCAGAGACCCCATTCGATTGTCAACATCATAACATCACTAACCATGAACGCACGTGGTATAATAATATCAAGGGCCCATTCGTATTTTTTAAAATCACTAACTCATCAAACGCACATTTTCCCTTCTACACGCTCACTTTTGTCGGCATAATATAATTCAGAGATCTCTTCGTATTTTTTACATCCTAACATCACTAAAATCACAGAACGCACATTTTCCCTGCTACACATCACTTTTGTTCTCCATTATCTTTTTTTCAATTCAGCAACTTTGCTTGCTTTTTTTTTATTTTAGCAATCTTCTGATCTTTTTTATTTCCTCGCCTGCCATGTCTTTTTCACCATGGTTTCCCTTGGCCGTTTTTCCCAGGATGGGGAAACCCCCTGGGCATTGCGGAATTCCTGTGGGTTTTTGGGGCGTCACGCGGCCCTGGGTGGGGTGTGTGGCTGGGCTGGGCATCGCCACTCCCCCGGTCGATGGGTTTTCGGCGGGCAGGTGGGGGGGGTGCTCGTGGGGGTTTTGTGGGGCATTTTCGGTTTCCGGCCGTCACACCTTCCGCTCTGCACCTGACGCCCTCTTCCGATGGTGGCGGCGCCTCTTGCGTTGTCCTTTCCCTCTTTTTTGCAGGGCAGTCCTTTTCTGGTGACTCCTCACAGACGCCACCTGTTCCTTTCCCCAATTTTAGCTACGGGCCATAACCTTGACCTTGTACAACTACAACCTCTGAGCACACGGTCGAATGGGGCTCGGCTCTATGACTTCCAAAAAATTGGGACTCTTTAGGTGGCGGGTGTTTTCCCGCTCCTACAATATAGCCCGTTCAAGGGCTGTCCGTCCTTATAATCCTCCGGCTTTAAAAAGCCCGGGGTCAGTGCTTCCTCAGGCCGCCTCCTTTTGGGAAAACCCGGGAAACCGGGATTCCCCCCTATTTTTTCTTTTTTGCTGAAAGTCCCCTTTGTTTTTGCAGAGAGATCCCCGCAAAGTGCCCTTAATCATCAGGGCCCCATTTGTTGTTTTCTCGTCGACTAGACGTCGCGAGGATATCCCTCTCCCCCCCGCACCCGTCTAGCGGGCCCTTTCCCCTTGAGGGGCGGCAGCTGGCTGACCTCCCCCCATCCCCCTTATTTATCGACGGGAAATCGTGTCCTCAGAAGACGTTAAGTACCTCCCCGGGGGGGGATGGGTTCGCGCTTTTGGTGTTTCCCTTGCTTTCTGGTCGGTTTCGGTGTTATTCCATGGTTTTTCACTTTTTTTTTTCTGGTCGAACGAGTTGGGAAACCCCCGTTATCACATCAGGGGGCGGCGTCGAATCCACATCGTTCACATCCCCTTTTCGTGGAAACAATCCCCCCCATAGGGTTGGGGGGTTAGGGGGTTGTTCACTGCACTGGGGGGGCATCGAGACGTCCCCACCCTAACCTGGGAGGACTGAGGGGGGGGTTTCCCGTCCGCTTCTTGGGTTTTAATTCCCCGCGTCGGGCGCGGGGGGGTGCGACGCCAGGTCATGCTGTCACACATACATTCACCAGTCTCGCCAACGTCGTTTTTACGCACCCTGTTACCTTTGCACACACTCATTCGTAATTTTTTTCTAAGCCTGTTTTTTCTTGGTCCTGACCAAAAATCCGAACAATTTTTTGTATGTACACACACACCCACGCACCTCTATATAAAACAACCCGTTGAGGGGGGTTTTTCCCGTAAAATCGTCCAGAACACAGAGAAATCCCGAAGTCCTGCTTTTGGGGTTTCTGCCCCCTAATTTTTTTCCGGCGACGATTTTATCCCGTAGGTTTTTGAAATTTTTGGGGCTTCCTTATCCCCCCCCCTTTAGGCCCCGATTCCCCACCATCCCCAAAACGTTTTTTAGAGGAAAGGGTATAAAAAATCCGATTTTGGAACTTAGTCTCTGAAGGGTCGTCGCTCTCGAACATTTCCTTTTAAATAAAAGGGTGTTTTTTTAAATTTATCCCCCTTTTCGCCATAAGCAAAAATATAGAAACTAATCACTTAACCCCCCCCCCCCACCCGAACTCCTAAAGGGAAAAATAAAACCCCAATCCCATGTATTACTAGGGCAAGGGTTTTTTGCCCCCTACTTTTCTAATCTCAACCCTTAATTTCACCGTTTTCTTCTCCCCACCCTTTTTGATTTTTTCACCTCTTTACCATTATTTATCTTATCTTCATTAAATTCAACTTTTTAATGATATGCGACAGTGTAAGTGTAGCACCCAAATTAAAGAAGAAAAGTGAAAAAAATGTTTTAAAAGCATTGTTATGCCGGCCGCCCGTCTCTCGCCACCAACACAAGCAGCTGGCAGAGGGCGTGCTATCCCAGGTCGTGAACACTAAACACCCCAAGAGCCCCAAAGCCCACGCGTTCCAGAACCCCCCGGGGGGAAACGCAAGTGCTAGGCGGGGGGGGGCAAAAAATAAACACAAATACAGTCTTTCCCTTTTTTTCCACAAGTTATTTCCCCTACACTTTTCTATGGGCAAAATACGGGGGGAAACCAGCATGTCCACTGCACGATCGCTTAAAACCGGGCAACACAAAGTTTATCGGTCACAAGGCACACACGAGTTTCACAGGGGCAGCCCCCAACTCCCTCTCCGCTTGTTCCTCCGCTCACACCTTGCGTCTTGTTTTCCAGGGCCCTTTATGTTAAAAACCCTCCCATCATCCTTATTGTTAACACATGTTTTGCCAGCAAAACCCACTGGCGTGCACATTTTCAAGTTTAATACATAACGGGGATTGGAACGCGGTTGTTTACTTCAACGCAGCTGTGGTCGCCTAACAGCACCAGTTATGGAGAATAAAGGAAGAAACAACAAGAATTGATTTTCTCCAGAATTTTTTGAAGTCCCCGGCATCAAGTTGCCGATCGAACGAATAACTTGGGTTTTCCCTTTGTCTTACTTTTTGAATGTCAGAGCAAAGCGACCACCCTGACACCAGATATAACAGTGGTCAGAACCCTATTATAATGGCTTTGCAGGGGTAGTGATACTGGTATAACGGAAATAACTCTTTATTGATAAGAGTACCACACAGTATGGGAACACGCAGGATGATCTCTAGGGGTAAAGCAGGTCACGTGTCGGGTCAACTCCCTGGGGCGAGATCAGATAAAATTGTCATCTATGCCTCACTGAGTTGATGGTTCTAAATTGGACTTGGAGCCACGGGGTCTATTGGTAAAGAAATAGACTTAAGTATATGCCATGGTGGGTCACTCTTGTATATTTAAATAAGAAGAATGTAGAACTGGAGAACAAAAGCAACACGAGTAAAAAAGAACACAAAGTTAAAACACGGTTAAAACGAGTAAGGATGATGGTGAAAAAAGAACACGGGAGCATGAAATTAAGTGAGGGAGGATTGGTGAACAAAGGAATATAAAAATAAAACGAGATGGTAAACAAGAACAAAGGAAGAAGGAACATGAAATTAATGAGGAAAGATGATGGTAGAATAAGAACAAGGGAAACATAAAATTTAAGTGAGGAAAATGATGGTGAAACAAGAACAAAAATGATATAACAGGAGAAATTTTTTTTTTTTTCTCGCCTGCCAGGGGTTATCATAGCAGGGATGAAAACCTGCTATGATAGCCTATTGCAGGTGAGACCCTCGCCTGCCTCCCTTCCAGCTCTTAGGACTTTAGAGCGAGGGTTTAGTGGGTCACTCATTTGTTTTTAAACGTGTGATAAATCCTTTGCTCTGTGAGCACACGTGATTGCGGTGCTCACCGGGCAGAGGTCCCCTCCCACCCAGCAGATTTTCAGTGTTGTTAATCTTGGCCTAATAACATATATGGAAGGACAATAAAATCATTTTAAAAATTAGAAACATTAAATATAAAAAACCAAAATATAGGGGGAGTGTCCAGCGCATAAACTGTTAAATGTAATGTAATGTAGTGATATATAATGTATGATAACATGATGTAGTGATATGTGGTGATGATGTCGTGAACATGAGCGATGGAAGGTGGCTGGAGTGGTAGTATGGGCTTGGCATTATGGTAACTTTTCACGTGGGAAAACATCCCCCAAAATGAGCACAAACCAAACACAAACGTGCGTTTTCGGTCCGAAGGCTTTTTTTTCGATAGGCGGTTTGATGCGTTTATTCATGT
This sequence comes from Penaeus monodon, assembly GCF_015228065.2. Lineage (NCBI taxonomy): Eukaryota > Metazoa > Arthropoda > Malacostraca > Decapoda > Penaeidae > Penaeus > Penaeus monodon. The sequence goes on from NW_023657745.1 coordinate 26,184, forward strand.
TAACAGAAATATGCAATCAAAAAATATAAAAAATATACATATATACAGAAATGAGAGCTTCCTGTAGGGATGGGAAACATCCTTCAACCAGCACGCATGGGGATCTCCGTTTTTCAGCGGAGTATTCTGGGCCACCACGGGTGATTTGTTTGTGATCTGCGTGTTTGTCTATGCCCTAGCATTGAGATTTGCCAAGTTCTAGCTTCGCCCAGGCTTTTTATTTGCTGTCTCATTTTGTTCTCTGACACTCGTGCATCCCTGGGTGGTTGCACAGGCCTCCTGTAGCCGGTGTAAGCATTTTCACCCAAATTTCATTTTCTTT
>NW_023657746.1:0-25571 GCF_015228065.2 Penaeus monodon
TATTCAATATATTGAATTATTGCAGTTATAATATATATTTTTACATCTATCTAATAACAACACATAATAATAGTAATAACAATAATAATAACAATAATAACGTTTTATAATCATATTTATATCATTATTTTAATTAATACGTTTACTTATATTATTATTATTATTACATTACTATGTAATCATATAATTATCACATTATATACATTTATACATCATATTATCATTACATTATTATTATTATTATATACAGTTATTATTATTTTCATATTATTGCAATTATTGCAGTATAATATATATTTTTCAACTATACTAATAACAACTACAAATAATAATAGTAATAAATAATAATAACAATAATAACGTTTTATAATAATTATTTATATCATTAATTTAATATGTTATTACTGTAATTATTACTGTTATAATAATTATTTTTCAATTATACTACAGTATAAATAATATAATGATAATAATACAATAAATATATTATAACATATTATAACATATATTCAGTAATTTAATTATTATATACTTTTTATTATCTAATATATTTTTGCAATTTTATATTAAAGTTATAATATATTTATTAATTTTTAAAAATAATAAAATCATAATATAATAATATTATAAATAATATAATAATTAATAAATATAATAATATAATATAATATAATATAATAGTAATTAAATATTTAATATATCAATGTTCAATATTCTTTATTCTCACTTTTATCATCTATTGTCAGATTATAGAATTATGGTAATTTTTATCATTATTACCCTAATAATTGCCAAATCATCAAATTAATCGAAAAAACGTCAATTTGAGTATACTAGCATAAAACTACATTTCGCTACATTTTGAGATTGTTCGACTTCTTGGATTTTTTCTTTTAGCTTTTTTAAAAATACATGGGCAAAATTCCTGTAATTATAATCAGTAGTATCATGATTATTTCATTATTTTCGGTATCCTCATCATTATCATCATAATTTTCGTTATCATCATATTATTCATCATTATCTTCATCACTTAATCATTATTGCAATTCTTAATCATCATTATTGCAATTATTATCATTATTATTCAATTACTGAAGTTAAATATATATTTCATGCAAGTATACCAATAAACAACAAACAATAATAATAGTAATAACAATAATAATAACAAATAATAACGATTTATACTAACTATTGATATCATATTTTATTAATATCGTTATTACTATAATTAATTATGTTATAATCATTTATTTTTCCAATTATAAACTAGTAAAAATAATAAATAATGATAATCATATAATAATAATAATCAAATGTTATCAAAATTCTCATTATTCTCACTTTTATCATCATTATCATATATGGACACAATTCCTGTTATTATGATCATTCATGATTATCATCATTATCGTTATCATCATCATTATTATTATCATTTTTGCAATTATTATTATCATTATGCACTTATATCATTATTATTATTATTATTATAACGATATTATTATTATTTTACTAATTTTTATTATTATTGTTTTTTATATAGTTATAATATATTTTTGGCAATAACCACTAATATTCCAATGTTGATCAGAGAAATTCTCTTATTCCACTTTTATCACATTATTGTCATTGTAATTACACTTATGGTAAGTATTATCATATTACCGAATAATTTGCCAAAAATCACAAAATGAATCGAAATAAAACGTCATTTGGGAATATTACTCTCATAAGGCATTTATTATTATATATAGACACAATTGCTGTTATCATGAATAATTTATACGTTATGTGATCGTTATCCTCATCATTATCATCTATCATCATCATTATAATCCTTATTGCAATTATTATCTACGCATTATTGCAATTATTATCATCATTAGCTATTTTATCATTATTATTGTAATTATGGTATTAGAGATATTGTAAGTATACTAATACCAACAAAAATAATAATAGTAAAACAATCATATAATTACATAATAACGATGTTATAATTGAAATATTTATATCCTTATTTAATTAATATCGTATTACTGTAATTATTACTGTTATATCATATTTTGCAATTATAAACCCCAGTAAAATAAATAATGATTAACAATAATAATATCAATAACAACAATTATAACAATATTATATTACTATTATACTTATTGTTATTATATTATTATTATTACAGTTATAATATATTTTTTGTCCACTAATAATTAATAAAAAAGTAATAATAAGAATAATAATAATAAAATATTTTATCATCATTTATTGTCATTATTAATACATTATGGTAATTATTATCATTATTACCCTTAGAATTGCCAAAATCATCAAATTACCGAAAAAAACGTCATTTTGGAGTATACCCTCATAAGGCTATATTCGCTAGATTTTGGCTTTGTTCGACTTCTGGGATTTTGTTTTTCTTTTAATTTTTTTATTAAAATATGAAACAATTTCCTGGTTATATGATCAGTATTATACGGATTATCTCAATTATCGTTATCATCATCATTATTCATCATTATTATCACCAAGTATGCAATTATTATAATCATATTGCAATTATTCATTATCATTGCAAATTATTGCAGTTATAATATATATTTCTGCAAGTATACTAATAACAACAACAATAATAGGTGCAACAATAATTATAACAATAATAATGATTTTATAATAAATATTGAATCAGTATTTAATTAATATATCGTTATTACGAATTATTATGTTGTAATCATTAGTATTGGAAATCTAAACCCCAGTTTAAAAAGAATAATAATGGATAATAAAATAATAATAATGTTAATAACCAATTTTATAATAATTATTATTATTATTATTATCATTATTATTAGTAGTAGTAGTGTTGTAGTAGTATTAGTAGTAGAGCAGATTTAGTATTATACATATATTTATTATTATTGTTATTATTACAGTTATAATATATTTTTTTGGCAATAATACTAATAATGAAATGTTATCAAAATTCTCTTTCTTCATACTTTATCATCATATTGTCCTGATAAATACAATTCTGGTAATTATAACATTATGACCATAATAATTGCCAAAATCATCAAATTAATCGAAAAAAAACTCATTTTGGTGTATGAATCTCATAAGGCTATATTTCGCTAGATTTTCCCGTATTTTGACTTCTGAGATTTTTTTTTCTTTACCTTTATTATATATGGACACAATTATGTTTACATCATCATTATCATGATATCATTATTATTATCGGTATCATCACATTATCATCATTATCATTATCATTTCATCATTATTGCAATGCTTATCATCATTATTGCAATTATTATCTATTATTATTGCAATTATTGCAGTTATAATGTATATTTCTGCAAGTAATACTAATAATAACAACACGAATAATAGAATAACTATAAATAATTACAATAATAACGTTTTATAAGAACTATTGATATCATTATTTTAATTAATATCGTTATCCTGTTTTCATATACTGTTATAATCATTATTTTTGCAATCTATACCACCAATACAAATAATAATAATGATAAATAATAACAATAATAATATTTAAAAAAATATCATAACTATTATTATTATTATTATTATACTTATTTTTATTATTATTGTTATTATTACAGTTATAATTTTTTTTGTGGCCCTAATACGAATAATAAAATGTATCAACATCTCTGTCTTCTCACTTTTATGCATCATATTGTATGCATTAATACAATTCTGGCAATTAATATCATTGAATGCCTAATAATGTCCAAAAGCATCAAATGAATCGAAAAAACGTCTCAATTTTGGAGTATACTCTTATAAGGCTATATTTCGCTATATATATTATTATATATGGATACAATTCCTGTTATTATTATCATTAATAATAATAATAATAATAATAATAATAATAATAATAATAATAATAATAATAATAATTGAAATAATAATAATAATAATAATAATAACAATAATAATCGTTATATTCATGTTATTAATATTATTAATATTATTATCATTATCTAATATTTTATGTGTTATATCGTCTATAATATAAAGGATACATATATACATGTATTTAGCGGTGTGACAGCCTGCATTAATCCTCACTGTCCATTACATTAAGCCATTCTGATCCTCCCCTACATGATGAAGGACGGCGTCCACCTCTCCCACAGTGGAGTCGGTACATCAGAGAGGACAAGGTTAAGTTAGGGTAAGTTACATAAGGTTAGGTTTAGACATAAAGGCCACAACATATATACATACATATATAATGATATGGGAAATGTAGCGTTTGTATCTGTATATAAATTACATACATATATATATCTATATATATATATATATAATATATAATATATATATATATATCATATATCATATATATATATATATATATATATATATATTATAATAGATATATATATATATAGCATGTGTATGTGCTTGTCGGCTATATGATTAACCAACGAACATTACACGGTAACCTAAGGAAATTCCAGTAACCTAACTAAAGTTCCTTTTACCTAACCTGATTTGAGGTAATTTGGCTTTCTCAAACGTAACCTAATATATGTATATAGATCGATAGAAAGATAGGATAGACAGATACGATATAATATATATGGATATATACATACATACATAGTGGTGTATAGAATTCTAGATTATACACACACAAAATATATATAATAGATATATATATATATATATATAGATAAGAGTATAATATCTATAATATAGATATATGATATATAGATATATGGTAGATATATATAGATATAGAAAGTATATATAATATAGAAACTACATGAGATAAGGGACGTATAGAGGTGAGATATAAAATGCCATCACAGATCATATAAGAGGTCGATAGATATATAGATATATTATATAGTATATATATTAGATATACCTATATATATATTTATATAGATATATATATATATATATATATATATAGAGATGGGTGTGTATATAGGAGTATCTATGATAGATATATAGTAGAGTAGATATCTATATATATAGAGCGATATATATATATATTTATATGGAGATATAATTATTAATTTCATTTGTATAATATAAATATGTATATATACATATATATTTAAATATATAAATACATAAAATATAAATATATATATATAATATATGCATGTATATATGATATATGCATATATGTATATGTATATCATATATATATATAAACACACATACAGACACACACACACGCACACACACATACGCGCGCACACACACACACACATACATACACACACACACACACACATATGTATATATATAAATATATATATATATATATATATATATATATATATATATATAATATATATATATATATATAGATATATATATATATATATTGAAAGGAGGACGTCGAGGAGAGGGAGAGTGAAGAGGGGAGCGAAGATATAGAAGTGGAAGTAGTGAAAGGAAGAGAAAGGAAAGGTGAACGGAGAGAGAAAAGGGAATGAGAGAATGAAGAGAAACGGGAAGGGGGGAGCGAGTGGAGACAGGAAGTATACTAATGATGATGATGATGATGATGATGATGATGTTGTCCCCGGTCCCTCATTTATGTTCCGTTAGGTTAGGAAATGCCCAAGGTACCTTGGGTCGGCTAGGTTAGTTTACGTTAGTAGCGGTTAGCGTTAGGTTAGGTGGAGTTTAGTTAGGTGTACATTTGATTACACAGATAGCGACAAACATATATATATATATATATATATACGATATATAATATTATATATATATATATATATATATATATAACAATACATATATATATATATATATATATCTATTATATATATATATATATATGTATATATACAAACATAAATACACACAACACAGACACCCTTACACACATGCACACAAAAAAATACACCTATAGGGACACACTCATACACACCACTCAAACACAGAAAAGTGTTTGTTTATATCTATAAAAACATGTGATATTATATATATTTCCCTGTTATCAAAGATGTACATTATGTATACACACACACATAGATATGTAGGTATATATATATATATTATATTATATATTATATATAATATATATATTATATATATATAATAATATATATATATATGTATATATGTAATATTAATTAACGTTAGGTAAGGGAAAAGCAAGGTTACTTGACGTTAGATTAGGTTAGGTTAGGTTAGCTTAGGTTAGGTTAGGTTAAGGAACGTTAGGTTAGGCTATGTGGAGTTCGGTTAGGTGACGTTAAGATACAATTTGGTTAAAAACGGATAGCCGAAAAACATATTACTCACGAACACAGAAAACACACACATGTAAATAAATAATATAAAAAAAAAAAATATAATTATACATACAGATATATATATTATATCTATATTATGATATATATATATATACATATGTATATATTTACGTATGTGTATGTTGTGTATATATATACATATAAATGTATTATATATTAAAAATTTAATTTTAAAAATTATATATATATATATATATATATATATAATATATATATATTATTATATAATATGTGTGTGTGTGTGTGTGTGGTGGTGTGTGTGTGTGTGTGTGAGTGGGAGCGTGTGAGTGTGTGTGTGTGTTGTGTGTGTGTGTTTGTGTTTGTGTGTATGTGTGTGTGTATATGCATACACACATATTCACACACACACATATATATATATATATATACATATATATGTATATATATGTACATATTTGTATGTATATATATATCCACACACACACACAGACATCACACACAGGCACACACGCACACAAACACACACACACACACACACAACACACAACAACACACACAAAATACATATATATATATATATAGATATATATATATATAGATAGATATATTATATATAATTGTTTATATATAGATAATATAGATGTAGAGATTACATATATATTATATATACAGGATATATATTTATCTCTATATATATATAATTAATAAATAAATGTTGGCATTACAGATATATGTATGGTATATACATACATGTATTATATACACACACACTCCACACAGACAAACCGGCACTTATACCCAACACGCACACACCAAGCACACACACACACCACACACCACACACACACACACACACACACACACACACACACACACACACACACCACACACCACACATATATATATATCTATGTCTATATATATATTATATGTGCTAGTGTGTGTGGGTGTGGTGTGTGTGGCGTGTATGTGGTGTGTGTGTGTGCTATTGGAAGGAGGAGTCGAGGAGGAGGAGAGAAAGGGGAAACGAAGAATAGAAGTTGAAGGAGGAGGAGAAGGTATAGAGGAACAGGAGTAGAAAGAGGGGAAACGAAAGGTGTATATTATAGATATGTCTAGGACTATATATGTATCTATCTATGACTATATCTATCTATCCATCTATCGATCTATTTCTCTATTCTTTCTATCTATCTATTATCTATTCTTGTCTATATATCTATATCAATCTATCAAAAAACAACACACGGAAGCAAGAACACAAGCAAACACACACAAAATCCACAAATATACATAGGTTATACATATATAGAAGATACATAAATACAACATAGACAGATATATAGATAAATAGAAAAATAGATAGAGAAACAGAAGATAGAGAAGTAGAAAGATAGATATAAATATATGTATATAGCTAAAGAAAGAGAGATAGATAGAGAGCTTCATACATATAACAAAGATATAAATATACCTATATTATAGGTATATATATTACATATATACAACCATGTAAAATTACCTATATATAGGTATATATATATATATATATATATATATATATATATATATTATATATCTATATATAATATATATATATAAATATATATATATATATATATATAGATATATATTATATATATAAGATATCAATACATAACATATTATAATATATATTATATATATATATATATATATATATATAATATTCTATATATATACATACTTATATATACACACATATATATGCGTGTGTTTGTGTGCGTGTGTGTGTGTGTTGTTTTCTGTGTGTCTATTTTTGTGTGCATATCTATCTATCTATCTATCTATCTATCTATCTATCCTATCTATCTATCTATCTATATATGCCGCTGTGGTGTGTGGTGTGTGTGTTGTGTGTGTTAGTACTTGTGTGTATTATCTAAAGAGCAAAGAGAGAGGAGAGAGAGGAGAGAAGATGAGAGAGAGAGAGAGAGGAGAAGAGAGAGAGAGAGAGACATTTTTTTTTTTTTTTTTTTTTTTTTTTTTGTTTGGGCTGTAAGTGTAACTGAACAGGGATATATAGGAAATCTAATATATATATAGATATATATATATAATATATAATATCTATACATATATATATATACATATCTATATATATACATATATATATATATATAATATATATATATATATATATATATGTATATGGTTGTGTGTGTGTGACTGTGTTTGTATGTGTGTCTGTGTATCGTGTGTGTGTGTGTAGGTGTGTATGTATGTATGTATCACACACACACACACACAAAACACACACATATATATAATATATATTATATATATATATTATATAGATACTATATATAATATATTATATATATGTTGTCGGGTGTGTGTCGTGTGTGTGTGTCGTGTGTGTGTGTGTGTGTGTGGGTGTGTGTGTTATGTGTGTGTTATGTGTGTGTGTGTGTGTGCTTGTGTTTTATGTGTGTGTGTGTTTCTAGCGATACATACATACATACACACATTACACACACACAGGATTTTCTGTATAAACATAATAGATATATATATATATATATATATTTTATCTATATTATAATAATAGATTATATATGTCGATACAAACACTAGGTAGATTACCATGTATAATGTAGAAGACATTACATTTACATATGTGGGTATAGAATTCTATATTATTACACACACAATATATATGTATTATATAACATTACATAATATGGACATATACATGTAGATATTAAAAATACATCATATATATATATATATATATATATATAGATATATATATATATATATATATATATAATAATAATATATATTATATGTATATATATTTATTAATTCATTTGTATATATATAAATATGTAGTTATATATATAAATATATGCCTGTCTATATATGCATATATGTGTTGTGTGTGTGTGTTGTCTGTTTGTGTGTGTGTGTGTCTGTGTGTCTGTGAGTGTATATATATATATAAGAAAGATAAATATATGTAGATATATGCAGTATATATATATATTATATATAATAGATATATATAATATATAATATATATATATATATATTAATATATTTGTGTGGGTGTCGTGAGTGTGAGTGTCTACATATATAATGATCTATATATATATATATATAATATATACCCTATATATATATATATATATAGATATATATAGCATATAATATAAATATATAAAAAATAGTTAAATAGAATAATATATATATACAATATATAGTATTCTACGTATTATGGATTATAAAACATATATATAAAGTATACTTATATACATATATATACTATATAAATTATATATATTAATATATATATAGTATATATATATATATAATATATAATATATATATATAGAATATATCTATAAAAGGTATTTTGGCGTATGTATATATAAACAGATATATAACGGATACAGAGATAAATATATATGCCTATGGAAAGTATATATATTAAATATATATATATATATAATATATATATGTAGTTATTATCATATTTATATTAATGGTGGGGTGGTTGTGTTGTGTGTGTGTGGTGTGCGTTTGTGTGTGGTGTGTGTGTGTGCTTGTGTGTGTGTGTCTATCTTATCTATCTACTATCTATTCTATATAGAAGATATTATTATAGAATTTATATATCTATAATATATATTATATATATATATTGGAGGAAGGGGAGGAGCAGACCGAGGAGGAACGGGAAAGGGTGGTAAGGAGGACAGTAGGTAATGAAATGATGATGATGATATCTTCGTTCCCAAATTCATGTTCCGTTAGGTTAGCGGAAAGCAGGTAAAATTAGTTATGCTTTCGGTTAGTTTATGTTATAGTCCGTTTCGATAGGAAAGCTTAAGCTAGGTTAAGTAGCGTTAGGTTAGGTTATGTCGAGTTTGGTTAGGTTACATACAAATTACGTATATACAAAAAAATTATAATTTATATATGTATATATATATAAATATATAAATGTATATGTATATATGCAAAAATAAATACACACACATACACCCTTACACACATACACACACACAAACACACATACAGACACACACACATACACACACACACACACACACACACACACACACACACACACAAACACACAGGACAGATATAATATTATGAGATATATAGTAGATATATATATATATATATAATATATATATAATATATAATATTATATATTATATATAGTTATGATAGTATATATATAGATATATATATATGTATATATATATAAAGATAGTTAAATTGATATATAAATACACTATTTGTAAAATACATAGAAACCACACTGGCACATATGTAGATGATATGTATATCTATATATATATATATATATATATATATATTATATATAATATATATATATATATTATATTATACATATATAAACATATATAAAATTTTTATACAAATATATATGTATATATATTAGGGATTTCTTTAGGTTAAGGAAAAACAAGGTTACTGAGGTCGTTAATTTTAGCGTAGTTTAGTTAAAATAGGTAGGTTAGGTTTATGAATATGTATATATATAGTATAATAAGTATGGGCATTTATGGGCACTTAGTGTTAAGGTCGTTACTTCTCTTTACTATATTTCGTGTACATACACACACACAATATATATGCATTTATATTTTATTAGATTGTTAAAATAATATGTATATAAGTGTATATATTTTTCCATTTCTCTATATCTATCTGTGTATCAATCTAAGTATTATATAACATGATATATATAGATATATATATATAGATATATATATGTGTATATATATAGATATATATATATATATATATTATATACATATATATATATATAAATACATACACACACTCACGGAAAACAGGAAGGTGCCCATCATAAAAATGGAATCTATGAAACGTTAACCTCAGTAACCTTATTATTATGGTAAAGGGGTTGCGTCTTCTCCGTAGGGGGCCCTGGCCGTCGGGCAGAGGTGGGGGGGGGGGGGGGGGGTGGTGGGGGGGGGGGGGGGGGGGGGGGGAGAGTGGGATATCATGGACAGCGCATGAGGAAACTCTTGCATGGATGCGGTCTGAGGGGCAGGTATGGCTTTTTTTTTTTGGGGGGGGGGGAGCTCCCAGACTTCGTCCACTTCCCTCTCCCGTCGATCTCCTCCAGCCTTCCATGACTATGAGCGTGCGAGGAGGAGGAGGAGGACAAGTGGAGGAGTAGGGGAGGAGGGGAGGGAGAAATGAGAGGTTTAGGAAGTGGGAGGAGGTGGAGATGGAGAGGAGGAGGAGAAGGAGGAGGAAACAAGCTGAGAAAGAGGAGGAGTGGGAGGGAAGAGGGGAAGGTAGAGGAGGAAAGGCAGGAGGAGTCCCTCTATCCCTTCTCCCACTTCTAGTCTTTGTTCCTCCATTCCCCTCCTCTTCTATTCCACTTCTATCTCACCAATCCCCCTACCTCCTATTCCCATGACCTTTTGTTCTTTTTTTACAATTATGTCCTTGTGTATACTCAAAATGTTAGTAAGAAAATGTTATTCTAATAACAAGTATGCGAGTGCTATCATTGTCGAAATTCAAATTTATGTTTTATTAATACTCAGTAATTCTGTCCCCATTATACGAAGCTTTTAGTCTTGTAAACACCATAACTCTCTCCTTACACACAACTGTATCTAAGTTACCCTTGTTCCCTGACCAAAGAAAACATGTGCCCATATGTATCGGTCTTTTGTTCATTTCAAATCTTTCCATTGGTTTTCCATTATGAAATGTTTCAAAATGAGAACTATGTCATAGAAATTCCTGATCAAGTCAGACAGACCGCTTGCAGAGAGCTAGCAGCCTCGTCTTCCGGGTGTTGCCTTGCCCATCCTTTTACACCAGTTACTATCTCAGAGAAAATAAGACTGAAACAGCAAACAAACTTTAACTCAAATACACCTCAAGACAAATACCCACCTGCCCTACACTCCTACTCTATTCCCTGTTCCCCTTTCCCCTCGTCTTTTCCTCCTCCTCCTCCACTTCTTTATCTATGTTCCCCCCTTCACCTCCCCTCCTTTCCTCCCCTCCAATTCCACTTCCATCTTGCCGTTCCATTCCCCTCCTCTTTCCTCTTATTCCTTCTCTTCTCCACTTCTATTTCTCCATTCCCCAAGTCCTCTTCATGTCCTCCTCCTCATCAATCTTCCACTTTATCTCTCCATGCCCCTTCCCCTCTCCATGCACAGCCGCTTCTTCATCATGGAAAAGTATACTTTCATTCATGCTAACCAAACACTCAGTGACAACGAAAAGCTCTTCACCACTTTTACGCTTCTTAAAAGCGTACACTTTGACGGTACGAGGGGCAATAGGGTTGTTGTGCTTGTATTTTCAGGTGTGTTTGTGTTTTTTTATTATCATTTTCTGGTAGAAATCACTTAAACAATTACAGTTTTATCGTCAGAGCCGACCACTCAACTCATGGAATTACACATATACACAAGTATTTTCCAAGGTGAACAATTGTAAAAATTGTAATAGGTGGAAGTGTGATGCACTATACACACAAACACGAGCACACACACGAACACGCACTCCGCATGCCACAGTGTAAGACAGGCTAAGGACAGGAAGGTAAGGAGTCTCTTCAGGAGAGGAGGTCGCCGCACCATTCGATAACGTGACGTCGATCGAGAACATGACGGGTTGGCGAAAGCATTTACAGAAACCCATGACTACAGATTTAGAAAACACCAATTGCCTGATCTAAGTATTAAAATATGTAAGAGCTGCACTTCACTGATGCGTTGCACTAACTTCCGTGTGAATGTGTGTGGCGTGAATAAGTACACCACACACACACACTCACAACACACACACCACCACAACCCACACACACACACACACACAACATCACACACACACACACACACACACACACACACACACACACATATATATATATATATATATGGAGGAGGAGGGGAAAGGGGAACTGAGACATAAAAGTCGGAGTAGGGGAAGGGAAAGGGCGTGTGTGTATAAGCATATATACATATATGGTAATGATTTAAAAAAAACTATATGTTTAAAGATACCCACACGCATATATGTGTGTGTACGTATTCACGCAACACACATTTTATCTATGTAAGTACAACTAGAACGTATAGTGTAAGGTATACTCCTAGCTTAAGGCCAGGTACCAGTCGAGCCCGAAATGAATCTCCCGTGAGCAGCGAGGCTTAGGGAACAGGGAGAAATATTGTAAGGGTCCCATTCACTCCTCTTGAAAATTAGACAAGAAATCCTATGAACGGGATCTGGACAGTGGCTTTTATCCTTACTAGTGTCTTCCACTTAGTGATAGTAGCAATAGTTGAGCGGTAATACCAAGCAATAGCAGTAGTGGTTAGACGAGCATTAGTGGTAGTACGAACACTAGCAATAGTGGTAGTAGTAGCCATGAAGGCAGTAGTGGTAGCACGAGCAATAGCAATAGTGGTAGTAACACGAGCAATAGCAATAGTGGTAGCGTGAGCAATAGTAGTGGTGGTAGTGTAGCGTCTCTCTAACAAGGGCGTCCAGCTTACACGTAGTTAACAAGGTAAATTTCTTAATAGGTGATCGTGTAGCGCGAGCATCAATCATTACGTGGCGAAAGGTATGCTAAGGTTTTATTTTTAAACTTTAATGGAATAAGTTAGATTTTATATTTATATTTGTTATAAAACTATGGTGGAAGAATGGATATTCCTAAGTCATAAAAGAAAACTATGTACATTTAAAAAATATGCTTATTTAAAAGGAAATACTAAAAAAACGAAACATAAAAACATGTCACGGTAAATAGAAATCATGAATAAAAAGCAAGGTATCCAGCCTAATTGTTGATTTCTCATTCCTAAAAGCTCTCACTTGTTCTATTTAGGACGACGAGGCTAAGGGTGGCGACCGATTCACAGCGGGCCTTGGTTTTACAAAAACAACCGGTTTTTCAGAACAAGCAGAGTCCAGAGCGGCCGCGTCCTAACTATGCGACGCAGACAGAATCCCCCCTTTGGGAGCTAGGCTGGTTTTACGTGGATGTGGGGATGGGGGGGTACTTCAAATCTGGGAAATTCTGGGGAATGCGCAGGATACTTTGAATATCCTCTGAAGTTAATTAGGCTGGAATCTGTACTTAAACTGTGAACATTGCAACATAAATAAACTAAATTTACAATAAAGTAAAGAGGTTCCCACATCTCTCTCTTACGTTTACGGCACAGGCTCCTTATTATTCGATGGCGCCAAACGTTCAGGATGGCGCTCGGATGGTTATTCCTCTGAGTGGGAGGCTGCAACCCAGGTCACTACAATTCCACCGCGGGGTCAGGAGTTCGAAGCTTCCTCGGTGTGATTTGCTCCAGCGTCAGTCAGGTTGCGCTTCCTCCTCTCGTGGTCCGAGGCCCATCGTTGGTTTGCGCGTTCGAGTTCTGGCGGGGGAACACGGGCGTCGAACGGGAATGTCCCCAAGGCAGCGGAGGACGTCCATATGAAACTAACATCCACGTACATTGTTATCTTGCATGCATACACGACAGGACCTGCGAAAAGTACAAGCGAATAGAAATTCTAGGGTATGGCCAGAAATCAAAACGGTCAGGTCAGGGGATACAATCATAATACACGAATTAATATAATAACTGGAACAGGACGACTCTGGAAGAACATCACAAAAATAAAAAAAAAAACATAAAATACATTCATTCAGTAATAATATAATTGATTCAGGGCATTCAGAACTTAAGGCAATGTAAATCTGAAGCACCAAAGACACAGAGAAGTTTAATAATTAAAATACAATACCATAGTACAGCGCTCTTCAATAAAAATATTATTCTAGCAACCACAAAAACTGAATATCTAATAAGGGCAACATCGAAAGAAATTTGAAGTGGGTCTCATCTGGGTCAGCATCCTCAGCATCAACAGCAGGATGAAGGGAGCGGTAATTCTGATGTCTGGAAATATGGTTAAAGTAGTTTCACATGCACTTTCCTCTCCTTTCCGACACCATAATAAAGCTTCACAAAGATACACTACAGGCCAATTTCTTAATTATTCTAGCAGGCCAGACCATCGGGGAGACAATGCATTGGCCAGTTTATACAATTTGGTTTCAAAACGAGAGAAACTTTCTTTAAAGCAACATTCTTTCTGACACGCTTGTTATAATCCCGTCGTCCAAACTCGCTCGGCTTACTTGAAGCTTCCTGTGCAGCATCCAAGCAAGCTGCAATCTTCCCTGAGAAACAGATGCGTTCGTTTCAATCTTTATAGTCGTTCTGTGAGCCTATGGGAAAATCAACCTGATGCCAAGGAACAAAATGGATAGGTTGATCCATAACTGACCGGTGAATTGAACTGTTCAAAGACAAATCTCACCTGAGGCAATACTTCATCCCAATATGGAGTTCCCTAGGCACACAAAATGATAAGTGCATCCGCACTACTCGGTTTTTCTTTCAAAATTACGTTGCTTTGCGGTTATGTATGGGACAGTCAATTTAAAAAGGTAACATGAAGTTCCTTAAAACAGCAGCAAGTAAATCATTATTAACTCCACAGTTTGCAGTTCCAAGTGGCCGGCCCTAAACAGTTACGAAGTTGTCAGTGATGCTTGAGCAATGGTCTTCGCCCTTTTGTGGCAAGTGGAATTAGATCTACAAAGCGAGATAAATGATCAACAACAAGAACGAACATATACGTATTTCCTGCTGGTGTGTAGGTTAGAGTGCTAAGGTCTACAGAAAAACCGCAAGAGGTCTTGACCGACTGGAGCAGATGCAATAGGAGCATTCTTGAAAGCATGCCCTTTTCTGTGTTGAATTCCTCACACTACTTGAGTATTATTTAGCATAAACAAAGCATGTTTGGAAGAAGAAGAACTGTTTATGTGTATTGAAAGTTCTGAAAAGCCAGGGTGAGCAGCAAGTGGTGACGATGAGCAAGATGCATGGCAGACCTTCTCAGAATTGATGGGGCACAACGACACGGCGAAAGAATGCGATCTGGCTGGCATCTCTCTCAGATGATATAGTACACCGTTAGCAATTCAAATTCTTAAATCGGAAAGCTGTGGTAAACTTTACTGCTGGTAAAGTCCTCCCTCAAGATATTGATAACCTCAGCCCATATAGATCTTTTTGGCTCTGCACGGAAGAACTTGGATCATTAGAATCAAGCTGACTGGCTGCTGCAACAGTTGCAATGGCCTGCCCTTGAAACCATATCGGGACGTGGTGAACTGCCCCGTGGCGATTTTTATCTCATAATCATAATGCTGTTAGATCAACACTACATCTAGACAGTGCCTACTTTTGGTTCTAGAGAATACATAAGTGAGGGGTTTATGATCTGTATAGATGAACTTTGTTTCCCATATAACATAGGATCAAAGCTCGACACAGACTCAAACCACTCCAATGCTTCACTAGCATTGGCACTGTTTAGCGAACTTCAGCACCTCTCATTTTCCTACTGAAATAAGCCAATAGCATGAGGAAAACACATTAACAGTTTCTCTGCATAAGACATGCAACCAATTGCAAACTTTCGAAGCATCAAACATGAATTTCAAATGGACGGTTGTATGTAGTCAGGATTACGTAGCACAGGTGCAGAGACAGAGTCGATTAAGTTCTCAA
This sequence comes from Penaeus monodon, assembly GCF_015228065.2. Classification (NCBI taxonomy): domain Eukaryota; kingdom Metazoa; phylum Arthropoda; class Malacostraca; order Decapoda; family Penaeidae; genus Penaeus; species Penaeus monodon. The sequence continues at coordinate 16,976 of NW_023657746.1, forward strand.
AGGCTTTTTGGACTTGTATCAGACCAGAAAATTGACCGTTCTTCTGAATCAGGTAGTAAGGGGAGCTGCAATCTTTGCAAATTAGAAATATGGGCGCGAAAAAATCCAGCAGCCCTAAAAATCGTCTTCTCTAACTCCATTTGAATCTTTGGGTCTAGACATCCACTAATTGATCTCAACTTTTTCGGGGTCGGGGCAATACCACCTTTGAAATAAACAAACCTAAAAATTTAAATTCCTGAAAATACTATCTGGCACCTTAGAAGGATTACGTCGAAGTCCAGGATTATGTACCAACTCTAGAGTTTCTTGTAGATGAGCAAGGTGTTATCATATTATACTGAAAACTACGAGTCATCAAGATATGCTGCAGTATGCCACCCTAGTACTGAGGACAACACCATGTTTATTGTTCTCTGAAAGTCTGAAGAGCAGTCCCGCAATCCATAAAGGCATTCTCCGAAAACTTGCCAAAAACACGGGCACCGTCGCTAAACGGCGTCTGGGCGATCAGACTCTCACAGGTATCGCCCAATTATGCACTCGGGCATCTAAAGAGAAGTAAAGATTTTCGAGTCACTGAGATAGTTCGAGGATCTGCTAATAGTCCGAGTTCTGCAGGGGTGGTAGTGCATAATTGTTCTAAAATCAACAACAGAAGTGACAGAAACCATGGGTTTCCGAACAAGACTACAGGTGAGAGCCAAGGATGGGGGATGGCGCTATGAACAACTGCAGAAGCCATTGAATTGCACTGCTCCCTAATTATTGGCGACTGGTATGTGGAAGTCTCCATTGGCGAGTTACTGTTAGTACTGACTGAAGAGCTTCGGAAACTTACTCAGCAACTCTGCAACACAGGAGCGGTCATTACTTTTCAGGTGACTTAGCGATGGTAAGGTCTCTTCATTCGTATTGACGGGTGCTGGTTAGATTGCTAAGTACTGATGTGGAGGTAACCGCGCAAACACGTCCTTGGCTGTGACGACTCATTCAAGGACGGCAGTGACATCTGGTGGTTATTCAGATGGGTCATCAAAGGTCAAGTAATGGAAAATATGAAACTCGTCAGGGATGATATCAAAGTCCCATTTCACCATAAAAAATGATCGAAATCCTAAATTCGAATGTGTGATCCTCTTCAATCTCTGAAGCCAAACACAACTACAAGATTCAACATGTTCAGCATTCCCCAGCAAAAATTGGATCTTTTAAAGTTATCACCCGAAAACGCATATATTCCAACACCGTCTGTGGTGTAATGATGTTAGATTCCAAGAAAGTTCCGGCGACTTCAAATCTGCATCCGCAATTTATGAGTGTCCTCTTCAACGACATCCATGAAGTACAGCAAGCAAGTTTTTACACAGCGCAAGGCGTACAAATGTGGACCAAAATAACTGCCCCACAAGACAAAAAAATCCATCTCGAGATGGAAACAAGAGAACGAGGATGGTGACTAACATCTGTAGCGATAACATTTAAAACATTTTTCGATTTCTCGAATGATGACGTACCCGTATATAGACACGAACCACCCGAGTGTTTTTTTTTTTTTCTGGGGGAAGGTTAATCGTTCGGGAGCATGAGCTTTTATCACCCCATCAACTGGAAGCCGAAGTTCTTTAAATAAGCAGTGATGCCTGCAACATGGATGGAGCGTGATGCCTGATAACACGAACCTTGCAATCCATGGTGGTCGGAGAATACTACGGGAAGCGAATTATATTAAGTATTAAGTAAGCCTTGCGAGGATAGGACTGGCAAGGAATTTAACAGGTAGCTGCGTCAATAAATCCATCCCCTATCAGACGCACCTGGGGAAATTATATTATCACAAGGCATACACGATGAGAAAATTATTTTCAGTAGAAAAGTTCAATACCGGACATTCAGCCTGAAATAACATGAAGGGTCTGCCCAGTACGCCTGAAAGTTTTTAGTCGTGCTTCCATGATAGCGTCTCAGAGGGAGATTCGCCTGGTGTACAAGTACTTAATTAAAGTAGATGCACTCCCGTATCAAGCAACACCAAGATTTGCCTCATTAATTTGATCTGCACCATCGGTCGTCCTCGTCCCTGTCTTTGACTGGTGTTACATGGATCTGTTGCATTCGGCTCTTTTGTTTCGCTCTGGCCGGCTGATTTGTTCGTTTATTACAAAGGGACAGTTTTCTCCTGTATTTACTCTCCCTTGCAAGACCAACATTCAATGCCTTGTGGTTTTCACCTTGCAGGTGTTCCTGTACGTCTGTGGCAAGTACAGTAGGCTCATCACTTGGCTGGATAGCAGCTACATGACAAGCGACAGCTTCTTTCTCAGGTGATGTCGATCTGATTGTTGTCCGATGAATATGCAAAACAAATCGCTGTGATGGTTCGGGGGGTCGTGCATGTTGACGAGCCAGTCCAGCATCGTTGAGCGGCAGCAACTAATCTTCTACGAAATCTGGTCTCTGATAGAAAATGCTTCCTGCAACAAAATGGAAAGCCCTTGCAGAAAAGTACGACAGATTTGAGTTTTCCGTCGGTCCTACCGGAACGAGCATAATCACGTTGCCCTGCCAGAACAGCTCCAGAATTCCTGGTAGAGATCTTGAGGCGGCTGAGATCTCCAGGCATCTTCTGGAGAGTAAGGCAAAGAAACTCGGCAGACTGCCGTACTCCAAACTTCCGTTGATTTGTAGCCAAAGTCTGACCAAGGACGTGAGTCATCAAATAGTTTCGAGTAATTGATAAGTTCGGCATCACCTGCGCATCGTGTTTTTTGGTGCAGCAGTGATTCGTCCTGCATCCGTGTTCGGCCGCGCCAACAGCTCAATCTGCCGGAGCCAGGTGTTCATTATTGGTTGTTGCAGGGAAGAGACGCAGGTGTTTTTGCTGAAAACATCGGGATCGGTTCCTGGCGCTACAGAGGAGACAATCGGGGCTGCACAGGAGTCGGGTCAGCGAAGTATGTTTCGTAGAAACATACTTCGAGGAGATGGCGTAGGTGTGTTGCACGATAGTGTTGTTGTGCAGTTTAATACTGGTAGAGTCTATGCTGCGCACTTCAATGTCAAAGTGTTCGACGTCTGTGTGCGATCGTTGAAAATCACGTCGACTTCGAGTGAGGGTTCCAAATACTGAGTGACGGAGTAAATATACGCCGACACGGATTATGGCGGTTAAAAATCCCTTGCTCAGCATTACGGTAACTTGTTTCCGCTGCTCCTGTTCCCACAGCTGCTGTGCTTGGACGTTCTCCCGTCGCTCGTTACCGCAGTTCAGCTTCCCGTCTTTTCACGTTCGCGGCGCTCGGCGTTCCCTCTCTTCGCGCACGCATGTAACTCAGTTCGAACCTGGCGCTGCGCTCACCTGCTGTTGCAACTCCAGGCGGCATCTCCACAAGCTGCGCCACAAGGCGCTCTAACACAACCGGGCTCAGCGGCGATTCAGGCGTTCGGAATGTCTTCGGCTTCTTCGCCAGGTCCCCTGCGAGAATTGTCGGGGAGGCATTTGTATTATAAGCTATACGTTGCAATGCAAACTAAACAATTGAAGCGGCCCGTAGGTGCTTAAAACCGGACGCTAAACAATCCGCAACTACGTCCAGCAGAAGATTTTTCAATGAGCACACACGTACAAACGAACAAGCTCACTGCGAAACCACATTAAAATCGATGCATCACAGCAGCAACACGAATAAGCCGACTAGCAAAATCGCCAAACAAACGATTAAACAATCATAAAAGCATCACCAATGCAAAATTTAAAAATTAACATCAAATCATAAATAAGCATATAGCCACGTCATTTGCAAGAACCAAAAGCAAACAAAGAAAAGTTGTTACAATACTGAACTATATTTAATATTTATGAACATTAAATGAAATAAATGGGATCTGCATTAGCCTTGCTTCTTAATGACAAACCAACTGCAAGATAATTCTCACAAAAATAACCCGTCTGGATACTGCGAAAGACAAACAAAACCGCTTCTAACGAGGCCCTCAGCTAGACATTCAAATATGCTGTAGCGTCTCTCTAACAAGGGAGCCCAGGGGCCGACACGTAGTTAACAAGGTAAATTTCTGACTAGGTAATCTGTGGTAGCGCGAGCATCACTCATTAACTGTGGCGAAAGTTATGCTAAGGTTTTAGTTTAAAACTTTCATACAAGTTAGTTTATATTTTATATTTGTATAAACATGTGTGGATAGAATGGATATCCTAAGCCATAAAAGAAACTATGTAATTTAAAACATATGCTTTATTTAAAAAAGAAACTACTAAACACGAAACAATACAACATTTCCACGGTTAAAATAGAAACTCAGAATAAAAGCAAGGTATCAAGCCTTACTGTTGATTTATCTTCCTAAAATCTCTCCTTGTTCTTATCTTAGACGACCGGAGGTTGAGGGGGGCCGATTCACACGGTTCCTTGGATTTTACAAAACAACCGGTTTCAGAACAAGCAGCAGTCCAGAGCGGCGCTTCCTAACTATGCTGACTGCAGAATCCCCCCTTTGGGAGCTAGTGCGGCTATTACGGGATGTGGGGATTTGGGTACTTCAAATATGGGAAGCTGGGAATGGCGCATGGTACTTTGAATATGCTTGAAGTTAAATGAGCTGGAATTCTGTACTTAAACCGTGAAAATTGGCAACATAAAAAAACTAAATTACAATAAAGTAAGAAGGTCCCACATCTCTTCTCTTAAGTTAACGGCACCAGGCACCTTTTATTATATCGATGTTGGCGCCAAACGTTCAGATGCCGCTCGGATGGTTATCCTCTGACGTGGAGGCTGCAACCCAGGTCACTACAGTAGCACGAGCGGTAGGCGCAGAAGCGTGTGGTAGAAATTAAGATAGAAACAAGGTAAAACACTCGGGAACAAGGGTAAAATAACGATAACTCAGTAAAAAGATCAGTAAAAAAAATCTGTAAAAGTATAGTAAAAGTATAGTAAAAGTATGGTAAAAAGAGATCAGTAAAAACAAAACCAAAAACAAAGGGCAAACACTCAGCAGTAAACCCCTGGAATACATTACTTTATACATATATATACACTTAAAAGACTAAGAGTGATAAAATAAAAGGGGAAAAAACTTCAACTTTATCTATGCAAAGTATTATTTCAGTTGCCTTCATATATATATATATATATATATATATATATAGTATTATAATATAATATAATATATATATATATATATACATATATACATATATACATATATACATATAAACACACACACACACACACTTTATACGTGTGTGTGTACTGATGTAAGCATATATGTATATATATATATATATATATATATATATATATATATATATATATATATATATGTGTGTGTGTGTGTGTGTGTGTGTGTGTGTGGTGTGTTTGTGTGTGTGTGTGTGTGTGTGTGGTGAGTTATCCCGAGTGTGTGTGTGTGTGTGTGTGTGTGTGTGTGTAGGTGTTTGTGTATGTGTGTGTGTGTGTGTTTCTTATGGTGTGTGTCTACTGACGAAGCATTCTAAAAATTTACAATATATCTATATAATATAATTATAATATTATTATTATATAGATATATATATATAATATATATATATAATTTTTTTTTTTTTAGATAATATATTATATACAATATATATGTGTGTGTGGGTGTGTCGTGTGTGGGTGGTGTAGGGTAGTGTGTGTGTGTATGCATATATATGTATAGATAGATAGATAGATAGATAGATAAATCATAGGTACAATTACATATATATACATATATATATAAGGTATATATTTGTATATTTGTGAGTATATGTATATGTGTGTGTGTGTGTTTGTGTGTGTGTATGTGTGATGTTGGTGTGGTGTGAGTGATTGTGTGTCCTGGTGTGGTGTGTGTGTTAGTGTGAGCGTGTATATTTTAATATTTATATATATAAATATATAGAAAATATATATATATTATATATATATACTATATATATTATATATATATGTATATATATATAGATATATATATTATAAATATATGCATGTTGTAATCAATTTACATATAATTATATAATATATATATATATATATAGATATCTATTTATCTTTCCATCTATCTATCTTTCTATGCATTTATCTATCTATCTACCTATCTATCTATCAATATATATATAATAGAATAATATATATAAGCTAGATATAATATATACATATATATTTATATAAATAAGTGCCTATAGTCAGTACACAAACAAGCACACACACACACTCACACATGTGTGTATGTATAAATGTGTGTGTATATATATATAATATATTATATATATATATATTATATATCTATTATATATCATTATCTATATATATTATTTAATTATAATATAGGTATATATATATATATAGATCTATATTATATTATATATATATATATATATATATATGTAAATATATATATGAACGTATATATATAGAGAGAGAGAGACCTTTTAAAATATATATAGTAGATAGATATATATTATAGATATATATATGATATTATATATATAGAGATATATATATAGATATAGTAGATATATATATAAGATATTAAAGATATATACGTACAACATGGAATAGATATAATATATAATACTAATATATCGATAGATAGACTAACTTATATATGTCTATATATAATATTACATGTATGGATATATATTATAATATATATATATATTATATTATATTATATTATTATTATATAGATAGATATGGTTATATATATATATACATACCCATATATATACTTCCTACATATATTATATATATATATAATTATAATATAATCTATATATATATATATCTAATTATATCTATATTGCCTATTCGAGAGAGAGAGATCTATATTTAGTTAATATAAATAATATATATTTTATTTATAATATAAATAAAAATATATATATAGAGGATATGATATATATATATACATATATATAATAATATATAATCTACATATAATATATATATATATCTATGTACTAGATATATATTATATATAGATCTTGTGATATAGATCAAAAACACCATAAATATAATGTCAGCTATGTATTTAAAAAAGATACAGATATATATATTCATTTATATGTTATATATAATACATATATATATATATATAAATATATATATATATATATATATATATATATATATATATATCTCTATCACATATAAGAGGAAGAGAGAGAGGAGAGAGAGAGAGATGAGAGATAGAGAAATGTTTGGTTACGTTTACTAAAACAGGTTACACAGGAAGCACATACACACCAATCATATATAATAGATATATAAACTATGAATTTTGCATATAATCGTATACACACAAACACAAACAACAACCACACACACCAACACAGCACAATACAAACATCATAAAAAATCAAATATAATATATATATATAATATATATTATATATATATATTATATATTAGGTTACTTAGTTATAAAATTAGGTTAGGTGAGGTAAGTAGAGATATGTTAGTTAGATTTGGATAAGTTAAATCCCGTTAGGTTTGTTATTTGGAGTTTTGTTAGTTTCGTTAAGATAAGTTTGGTTTAACAGATAGAACCATATCAATATCACGAAGACACACATACCTACATTCAAACAGATACAAATTGTATATTCATACTACAATTTATATATTGAAACTAAATAAAAAACACATTTACCAAATACACACACCCCACACACATTTAAATGTATATGAATTATATATTATATTATATCATTTTATATTATAACTATATAACCAATATATATATATATTTTTTTATATATATTATATATTATATCTTATATATATATATATATATATATATATATATGTGTTGTTATAGTGATATTAATAAAGATACATAGAGATATATATACATTATTTAGCGGTTGAGGTTATTTTAACAGCCTGATATATCCCTACTGTCAATTACATACGCATTCTTCCCTACTGATGGAGGACAGCGTTCACCCTCTCTCACACAGTAGGAGGGACCATCAGAAGAAAAAAGGTTAAGTTAGGGAAGTTACTAAGGTTAGGTTGGACATAAAGGCACACAGTCACACAACATATAAAACATGCTATATATGTAGAAATTGTAGTTTAATCTGTGTAAATACATAATATAGTAAAATAATATAATATTATTAATATATATAATATTTTATTATATATATATATAATATATATAATAATATATATATATAATAGATAATTCCCTATATATCCATAATATCATAAATATTTAATATCTATAATATAATTATATATTATATTATATTATAGAATATATATATATTATTTTATGAATGATACAAAACACTCTTCGTGCTATACAATAAGAAAACCACAATACAAAAACAATTTATTGAAGTGGATATATATAGGTATATTTTTAATTTGTGAGTATAGTATAGGTGGTGTTTGTGTGTGTATGTGTGTGTTTGTGTGTGTTGTGATGTATTGGTCTGTGTGGTTTTGTGGTGTATGTGACGGTATATTTTAATTTAAAAATATATATATATAAATAAATAAAATATTATATATTAATATAAAAAATATATATTATAAATATGTATAATCAATTTTTA
>NW_023657746.1:25671-35671 GCF_015228065.2 Penaeus monodon
TTTTAAATATATAAAATATTTTATAATAAAATTATAAATAATATATATATAAATTATTTTAATAATATAAAAAATATATATAATTTTTTTTATAAAATAAAAAAAATAAAATTATATATATTTTTAAAAAAATTATTTTGAAAAAAATATTTTAAAAAAAATATAAAATTTAAAATTTTGTTTTATTTTTAAAAATTAAAAATAAAAATTTTAAATTAAAATTTTATTTTTATAAAATTTAATAGTTATATATAGATATTAATATATAAAATATAAAATAGTAATATATATAATATACCTTTATTATATATATATTATTTAATGTTTATTTTATATATATATTATTTTATATAATATTTGTATATATATATATAAATATTATATATCATATAATATATATATTAATTATATATATAAAATATATATATATATATTATATATATTATATATATAAATATGTTTATGTGTTGTGTGTTGTGTGGGTGTGTGTGTTGTGTGGTTGTGTGTGTGTATGTGGTGTGTGTGTGTTATTAATGATATATATGTATGTATCAATTATTATCTTAGTTAAATATATATTATATTAATATATATATTATATATATAATATATATATATATTATATTATATATATATTGGAGGAATGGGAGGAGCAGAATGAGACGGAACGGGAAAGGGTAACGGAGGGACAGTAGTATAATGATAATGATGATGATGATGTCTTCGTTCCCACATTCATGTTCCGTTAGGTTAGGGAAATGCAAGGTTAAATTAGGTTAGGCTAGGTTAGTTTATGTTAAGTACCGTTTCGATAGGAAAGCTTAAGCTAGGTTAAGTAGCGTTAGGTTAGGTTATGTCGAGTTTGGTTAGGTTACATACAAATACGTATATACAAAAATTTATATTTATATATGTATATATATATAAATATATAAATGTATATGTATACATGCAAAAATAAATACACACACATACACCCTTACACACATACACACACACAAACACACATACAGACACACACACATACACACACACACACACACACACACACACACACACACACACAACACCACAACAACACAAAACACATATATATATATATATATATATATATATATATATATATATATATATATATATATATATATATATATATATATATATATATATATACACATCATACATACATACACACACATACATTTGTGTATATATATATTGATATATATATATATAAACATATATAAATATTTATATACATATATATGTATATATATTAGGGATTCTTAGGTTAAGGAAAAGCAAGGTTACTTAGGTTCGTTAATTTAGCTTAGGTTTAGTTAAAATAGTTAGGTTAGGTTATATGAATATGTATATATATGTATATATAAGTATGGGCACTTTATGGGCACTTAGTTGTTAAGGTCGTTACTTCTCTTTATATATTTCGTGTACATACACACACACATATATATATGCATTTATATTATTATTATGATTGTTAAATTAATATGTATATAAGTGTATATATTTTTCCATTTCTCTCTATCTATCTGTGTATCAATCTACGTATATATATACATATATATATATATATATCTATCTATATATATATATATATATACTATAATATATATATATATGGTCAATATATATATATATGATATATATATAAATACATATAACTCAGTAATTTATTATTAACGACTGGTGCCATCAAAATTGGATCTTGTAACGTTAACCTCAGAGCCTGTATTACTGGAAGTTGCGTCGGTCTTCCTTAGAGGGCCATGGCGTTCGGGCAGGGGGGGTGGGAGAGTGGGATTTCATGGACAGCGCGTGAGGAAACTCTGCAGAGCGGTCTGAGGAGGTGCTTTTTTTTTGGGGGGGGGGGAGCTCCCGGACTTCGTCCACTTCCCTCTCCCGTCGATCTCCTCCAGCCTTCCATGACTATGAGCGTGCGAGGAGGAGGAGGAGGACAAGGTGGAGGAGTAGGGGGAGGAGGGGAAGGGAGAAACTGAGAGGTAGAAGTGGGAGGAGGTGGAGATGGAGATGGAGGAGGAGAAGGAGGAGGAAGCTGAGAAAGAGGAGGATGTGGGAGGGAGAGGGGAAGGTAGAGGAGGAAGCAGGAGGAGTTCCCCCTATTCCCTTCTCCCACTTCTATGTCTTTGTTCCTCCATCCCCTCCTCTTCCTATTTCCACTTCTATCTCACCACTCCCCCCCTCCTCCTAATTCCCATGCCCTTTTTTTTCTTTTTTTTACAATTATGTCTTGTTTATACTCAAAATGTTCGTAAGAAAATGCTTATTCTTAATAACCAAGTATGCTATTGCTATCATTGTCGACATTCAAATTTTATGTTTTATTAATACTCAGTAATTCTGTCCCCATATTACGAAGCTTTTTAGTCTTGTAAACACCATAACTCTCTCCTTACACACAACTGTATATAAGGTACCCTTGTTCCCTGACCAAGAAACCATGTGACCATATGTATCGGTCTTTTTGTTCATTCAAATTCTTTCATGTTTTCCATTATGAAATGTTTCAAAACTGAGAACTATGTTCATAGAAATTTCTGATCAGTCCAGACAGACCGCTTGCAGACAGCTAGCAGCCTCGTCTTCCGGGTGTCTGCCTTGCCCATCCTTTGTACACCAGCTACTTATTCTCAGAGAAATAAGACTTGAAACAGCAACAACTTTAACTCAATACACCTTCAAGACAAACTACCACCACCTGCCACATTACACTCCTTCTACTTCTATCTCCCTGTTCCCCTTTCCCCTCGTCTTTTTCCTCCTCCTCCTTCCACTTCTTTATCTCTGTTCCCCCTTCACCTCCCCCTCCTTCTCCTCCTCCTCCTATTTCCACTTCCATCTTTCCGTTCCATTCCCCTCCTCTTCCTCTTCTTCCTTCTCCTTCTCCCACTTCTATTTCTCCATTCCCTACTTCCTCTTCATGTCCTCCTCCTCATCACTCTTCCACTTCTATCTCTCCATTCCCCTTCCCCTCCTCCTCCATGCCACCAGCAGCTCTTCATCATGGAAAGTATACTTTCATTCATGCATAAACCAAACACTCAGTGACAACGAAAGCTCTTCACCACTTTTACGCTTCTAAAAGCGTACACTTTGACTGTACGCAGTGGCCATAGGGTTGTATGTGCTTTTATTTTCAGGTTGTTTGTTTTTTTATTATCATTTTCTTGTAGAATCACTTAAACCAATTACAGTTATCGTCAGAGACCGACCACTCAACTCATGGAATACTACATATTACACAAGTATTTCCAGGTGAAAATTGTAAAAATTGTAATAGGTGGAAGTGTGATGCACTATACACACAAACACGAGCACACACACGAACACGCACATCCGCATGCACACAGTGTAAGACAGGCTAAGGACAGGCAGGTAAGGAGTCTCTTCAGGAGAGGAGTCGCCGCACCTTCGATAACGTGACGTCGAGAACATGACGGGTTGGCTCAGTTTGGAGAAAACATTTACAGAACCCATGACTAACAGATTTAGAACACCAATTGCCTGATCTAAGTATTAAATATGTAAGAGCTGTACTTCACTGATGCGTTGCACTATACTTTCCCGTGTGAATTGTGTCCCGTAAAATACGTCACACACACACACACCTCACCACACACAAAACACACCCCACCACAACACAAAAACACACACACACACACACACCCCCACACCACACACACCCCCCACACACACAAAAACACAACAAATTTTAATATTATAATAATATAATATAAAATTAATATATATATATTTTTATATTATATATATATGGAGGGGGGAGGGGAAAGGGGAATGAGACAAAAAAGTCGGAGTGGGGGAAAGGGGAAAAAGGGCGTGTGTTTTAAAAGTTTTTATAATATTTTGTAATGATTTAAATATAATTTTTTTTTAAAAAATATACAAACATATATATTTTGTGGGACCCTATTTTACGCACACACCCGGATCATGTAAGTACAAAAGATACTATATTGGAAGGGATACTCCCAGTTAAGGGCCCGGGCCAGCCCCGGCCCCCAAAAAGAAAATCTCCGTGAGGCGGGGGGCTTAGGGGCCCGGTGAGAAATAAAGTTTAAAGGGGCCCCTTCACTCCTCTTGAAATTAGACAATAACTCCATGAAAGGGTCTGATAGGCTGCTTTTTTCCCTTTTTTAGTGTCCTTCCACTGTATGAAGTAGAAAAAGTAGTAGCGGTAATACAAACAATAGCAAGGGGGGTGGTAGAACGAGCATTTGTGGTAGTACGGAAAAATAGGGAATAGTGGGAGTAGTAGCCATAGCAGTAGGGGGAGCACGAGGGAATAGCAATAGGGGTTGTACTACCACACTATATTGCTCACGCTACCACTATTGCTATTGCTCGTGTTACTACCACTATTGCTATTGCTCGTGCTACACTACTGCTATGGCTACTACTACCACTATTGCTATTGTTCGTACTACCACTACTGCTCGTTCTACCACTACTGCTATTGCTTGTATTACCGCTACAACTATTGCTACTATCACTACAGTGGAAGGACACTAGATAAGGATAAAAGCAGCACTGTCAGATCCTTTCATAGGAGTTATTGTCTAATTTCAAGAGGAGTGAATGGGACCCTTAACTTTATTTCTCACCTGGTCCCTAAGCCTCTCCTGCCTCACGGGAGATTTCATTTCGGGCTCGGACTGGTACCTGGCCTTAAGCTAGGAGTATACCTTACAATATACGTATCTATTTGTACTTACATAGATACATGTGTGTGCGTGAATACGTACACACACACATATATGTGTGTGTATGTTTATATACATATATTTAAATCATTACATATATGTATATATGCTTATACACACACGCCCTTTCCCTTCCCCTACTCCGACTTTTATGTCTCAGTTCCCCTTTCCCCTCCTCCTCCATATATATATATATATATATATATATATATATATATATATATATATTATATATATATATGTGTGTGTGTGTGTGTGTGTGTGTGTGTGTGTGTGTGTGTGTGTGTGTGTGTGTGTGTGTGTGTGTGTGTGTGTGTGTGTGGTGTGTGAGTGTGTGTGTGTGGGTGTACGTATTCACGCACACACATTCACACGGAAAGTATAGTGCAACGCATCAGTGAAGTGCAGCTCTTACATATTTAATACTTAGATCAGGCAATTGGTGTTCTAAATCTGTTAGTCATGGGTTCTGTAAATGTTTTCTCCAAACTGAGCCAACCCGTCATGTTCTCGACGTCACGTTATCGAAGGTGCGGCGACTCCTCTCCTGAAGAGACTCCTTACCTGCCTGTCCTTAGCCTGTCTTACACTGTGTGCATGCGGATGTGCGTGTTCGTGTGTGTGCTCGTGTTTGTGTGTATAGTGCATCACACTTCCACCTATTACAATTTTTACAATTTTCACCTGGAAATACTTGTGTAATATGTAGTATTCCATGAGTTGAGTGGTCGGTCTCTGACGATAACTGTAATTGGTTTAAGTGATTCTACAAGAAAAATTATAATAAAAAAACAAACACCTGAAAATAAAAGCACATACAACCCTATGGCCACTGCGTACAGTCAAAGTGTACGCTTTTAGAAGCGTAAAAGTGTGAAGAGCTTTCGTTTCACTGAGTGTTTGGTTTATGCATGAATGAAGTATACTTTCCATGATGAGGAGCTGCTGGTGGCATGGAGGAGGAGGGGAAGGGGAATGGAGAGATAGAAGTGGAAGAGTGATGAGGAGGAGGACATGAAGAGGAAGTAGGGAATGGAGAAATAGAAGTGGGAGAAGGAGAAGGAAGAAGAGGAAGAGGAGGGGAATGGAACGGAAAGATGGAAGTGGAAATAGGAGGAGGAGGAGAAGGAGGGGGAGGTGAAGGGGAACAGAGATAAAGAAGTGGAAGGAGGAGGAGGAAAAAAGACGAGGGGAAGGGGAACAGGGAGATAGAGTAGAAGGATGTAATGTGGCAGGTGGTGGTAGTTTGTCTTGAAGGTGTATTGAGTTAAAGTTGTTGCTGTTTCAAGTCTTATTTCTCTGAGAATAAGTAGCTGGTGTACAAAGGATGGCAAGCAGACACCCGGAAGACGAGGCCTGCTAGCTGTCTGCAAGCGGTCTGTCTGGACTGATCAGAAATTTTCTATGACACATAGTTTCTCCAGTTTTGAAACATTTCATAATGGAAAACTTGAAAGAATTTTGAATGAACAAAAAGACCGAACTATTGTCACAGGTTTTCTTGGTCAGGGAACAAGGGTACCTTATATATATTGTGTGTAAGGAGAGAGTTTATTGTGTTTACAATACAAAAAGCTTCGTAATAATGGGGACAGAATTACTGAGTATTATAAACATAAAATTTGAATGTCGACAATGATAGAATATCATACTTGGTTTATAAGAATAAAGCATTTTCTTACGAACATTTGGAGTATATAAACAAACTAATTGTAAAAA
This sequence comes from Penaeus monodon, assembly GCF_015228065.2. NCBI lineage: Eukaryota > Metazoa > Arthropoda > Malacostraca > Decapoda > Penaeidae > Penaeus > Penaeus monodon. Next base: position 32,154 of record NW_023657746.1, read on the forward strand.
AAGACAAAAAAAGGGCATGGGAATTAGGAGGAGGGGGGAAGTGGTTGAGAATAAAAGTGGAAATAGAAGAGGAGGGGTGGAGCACAAAGGACATAGAAGTGGAGAAGGGAATAGGGGGAACTCCTCCTGCTTCTCCTCTAACCTTCCCCTCTCCCTCCCACATCCTCCCTCTTTCTCAGCTTTCCTCCTTCCTTCTCCTCCTCCTCTCCATCTCCCCTCCTCCCCAACTTCTACCTCTCAGTTTCTTCTCCCTTCCCCTCCTACCCCCTACTCCTCACCTTGTCCTCCTCCTCCTCCTCGCACGCTCATGTCATGGAAGCTGGAGGAGGATCGACGGGAGAAGGGAAGTTGGAAGAAAGTCCGGGGAGGCTCCCCCCCCCCCAACAAAATAAAGCATACCTCCCCCTCATACCGCATCCATGCAAGAGTTTCCTCATGCGCTGTCCATGATATCCCACTCTCCCCCCCCCCCCTGCCCGAACGCCAGGGCCCTCTAAGGAAGACAGACGCAACTTTACCAGTAATAATAAGGTTACTGAGGTTAACGTTTATCATAGATCCAATTTATATGGGCACCTCATGTTTCCGTGAGTGGTGTGGTAATGTATTTATATATTATATATATATATATTATATATATATATATATATATATATATTTATATATATATACATATAATATATATATTATATATATATATATCTATATTATATATATATATATCTATATATCTATCATCTCTACTCTAAGTATATATACGTAGATTGATACACAGATAGATAGAGAAACTGAAAAATATATACACTTATATACATATTAATTTACCAATCAATAATAATATAAGGCTATATATATATACTAATTGGTGTAGTGGTGTATGTACAGACGAAATATATAAAAAGAAAGAAGTAACGACCTTAACAACTAAGTGCCCATAAAAGTGCCCCAGACTTATATATACCATATATTATAACATATTCCATATACCTCCTAACCTAACTATTTTACTAAACCTAAGCTAATTAAAACGAACCTAAAGTAACCTTGCTTTTCCTTAACCCTAAGAATCCCTAATACATATACATAAATATGTATATAGATATTTATATATGTTTATATATGTAGACACACACACACAGACACACACACACACACACACACCACACCACACACACACACCCATATATTATATATATATATATATATATATATATATATATATTAATATAATTATATATAGATACACACAACATGTATGTGGTGTGTGTATGCTGTATGCTGTATTTTTTGGTGGTTTTTTAATATATATATATAATATATATACTATATCTATAATATATATATATATATATATATATATATCTATAATATTATGTATATAACCATATAATATACATATGTGCCGTGTGTTTTCTATGTATTTTAAAAATAGTGTATTTAGATATCCGATTACTAATTTATATACTATAATATATATAAGTATTATATATTATATATTCTATATATATAATATATATATTTGTGTGTGTTGGTGTGTGTGTGTGTGTGTGTGTGTGGTGTGTGTGTGTGGTGTGTGTGTGTGTGTGTGTGTGTGTATGTGTGTGTTGTCTGTTATTGTTTTGTGTGTTGTAATGTGTTAAGGGTGTATGGTATGTGTGTGTATTTATTTGTCATATCTACATATACATTTATATATTTATATATTAACATTATATAAATATAAATTTTTGTATAACGTATTTGTATGTAACCTAACCAAACTCGACATACCTTAACCTAACGCTACTTAACCTAGCTTAAGCTTTCCCTATCGAACACGGTACTTAACATAACCGAACCTAGCCTAACCTCATTTACTTTGCATTTTCCCTAACCCTAAGGAACATGAAGTGGAACGAGACTCATCAGCATCATTATCATTATAACTACTGTCCCTTCCGTTACCCTTGAATTTCCCGTTCCGTCTCTTCTGCTCCTCCCATTCCTCCAATATTATATATATATATATATATCTATATCATATATATATATATATATACATAGATATATTTTAATATATATATAGATAGATATATAAATATACACAGATATATTATTATATATATATATAAATATATTGATAGATAGACACACACACACAAACCACACACACACACACGCGACACACACACACAAAAACACCACACACACACACACACACACAAACACAACACACCATATATATAAATATGTATATATATACATATATATATATATATATATATATATATATATATATATCTATAATAGTATATATATATATATTTAATATAGATACAGTTACATAGGTATATATATGTACAAAAAAAAAAAGATATATGTATACTTATATATATGTTTATATATACATACCAAAAATACCTATATATACATATATATATATATTATATATAATATATATACATTTATTACAGTATATATATGTAATCTAGTATAACTTTATATATATTTTTATATATACCATACGTATAAATACCTATATATATGTATATATATATAGTCTATTTAACTATTCTTTATATATTTATTATATATATATATTATTATATATTATATATATATAGTATATAATCTATATATATATAATATATATTATATATTATGTATACACTCCACTCACCCACACACAAAAGATATATAATATATAATATATATATATATATTATTATATATATTATATATATATAGATAGATTATTATATAATAACATGCATATATATACATATATATGTATCTTTCTATATATTATATACACTCACAGACACACAGACCACACACCCCACAAACAGACAACCACACACACACATGCACATATATGCATATATTATACATGCCTATATTTATATATAATACATATTTAATCTATAACAAATGAATTAAAAATATATAATACATCAATAATATATATAATATGTATTTTTATCTATACATGTATATTTACATAATAATCCTTATGTTTATATATATACATATATATTTGTGGTTGTTCATACTATAGAATTCTATACACACACTATTGGTATGTATTGTATATCCATATATACATGTAAATATAAATATGTGTATATGTTCATAATACTATATAGGATTATATCTATATCTAATATATATATATAATATATATATATATATATATATATTATATATATGTTTTATACATATTCTGTGTGTGTGTGTGTGTGTATGTATGGTGTGTATCGCTAGAAATACACACCCACATAAACACAAGCACACACACACACACACATATCACCACACATACACACACACACACACACAACCACACACACAACACATACACACACACCACACCACACACGCCACACACCACACATATATATATATATAATATATAATTATATATATATAATATATATGTGTGTGTGTGTTGTTGTGTGTGTGTGTGTGTGTGTGTGTGTGTGTGTGTTTGTGTGTGTGTGTGAGCTTAGTGTTTATGTGGGTGGTGTGTTTCTAGCGAT
>NW_023657746.1:40671-45671 GCF_015228065.2 Penaeus monodon
AAGTTATAACTGTCATAATCACCATAATATAAAAATATATAAATAATAATAAATAATATAATAATAGTTATGAATCTTTTTAAAAATATAATTAATTGTTTATTATTATCAGTATTATATTTTTATTTGGTGTATAAATTGCAAAAATAAATTATTATACCAGTATAATTACCGTATACGATATTAATTAAAATAATGATTCAATATTTATTATCAAAACGTTATATTTGTTATTTATTATTGTTTTACTATTATTAATTGTTGTTATTATTAGTATACTTGCAGAAATATATCTTATAACTGCAATAATTTGCAATAATAATGATAAATAATTGGCAATAATGTGAATAATCATTGCAATATGATATATGATAATGAATAAGGATTGATGATAACGATAATAATGATGATATCCTAGATAATGATTATAATAACAGGAATTGTGTCCATAATAATAAAAAAAGGTAACAGAAAAAAATCACAGAGTCAAATTTTATAACGGGAAAATCTAGCGAAATATAGCCTATGAGAGTAACTCCAAAATGGAAACGTTTTGTTCGATTAAATTTGATGATTTTGGCAATTATTAGGGTAATAATGTTGAATAATTACCAAAATTGTCATTTATCATGACAAAATGATGATAAAAGTGAGAATAAGAGAATTTTGATAACTTTCATTATTAGTAAATTGGACCAAAAAAATATATTATAACTTGTAATAAGAACAATCATAATAAATATATTATAATAATAATAATAATAATAATATAATAATAATATAAAAAAATAATGATAATAATAATAATACTAATGATAATCATTATAATATTGTTATAACATGCTTATTATTATTATTATCATTATTATCTTTTACTGGTGGGTTTAAGTCCATAATAATGATTATCACAGTATAATTTACAGTACTAACGATATTAAATTAAAATCATGCTATCAATATTTATTATACAAAATCATTATTATTGTTATAATTAATTGTTGCTACTATTATTTATTGTTGTTGTTATTAGTATACTTGCAGAAATATATATTATAACTGCAATAATTGCAATAATATGATAATAATTGCATAATGAATAATAATTTTGCCATAATTTGATAATAATGATGATAATAATGATGATAACCATAATAATGTTGATATCATGATAATAATAATCATAATAACCGGATTGTTTCCATATATAATAAAAAGGTAAAAGAAAAAAATCCCAAAAAGCCGAAAAAGCGGCAAAATCAGCGAATATAGCCTTATGAGGGTTTACTTCCAAAATGACGTTTTTTTTCGATTTAATTTGATGATTTGGACAATTATTAGTGGTAATAATGATAATACTTACCATAATTGTATTAATTATGACAATAATGATGAGAAAATTTATTATTCATTATTATCATTATTAGCTTATTATTATTTAATTATTAGTATTATGACAAAAAGATATTTAACTGTAATAATACCATAATAATAAAAAAGTATAACAGTAATATAATAATTGTTATATATTTGTTATTTGATATTAATTATTGTTTATTATATTATTATTATTTTTTACTTGGTATTAATTTCAAAAATAATGATTAATAACAGTATAATTTACGTAATAACGTATTGATTAAAATCAGATATAATATTTATTATAACATCGTTCTTATTGTAATTTATTATGATTGTTATTACTATTATTATTGTTGTTGTTATTATTATACTTACAGGAAATATATATATCCAATAATTAAAATAATAATGATAATAATTGCAATAATGATCATAATAATTGCAATAATGAATGATAATCATTGCAATAATGATTATACTGATGATGATAATGATGATAATGAAGGATGATAACGATCATATAACGATAATAATGATCATATAACAGGAATTGTGTCTATATAATATATAAAAATGCCTTATGAGAGTATATCCAAATGACCGTTTTTTCGATCATTTGATGATTTTGGTCAATTTATTAGGGTAATAATGAAATAAATTACCAGAAGTGTGATTAAAAAAATGACAATAATGGATGATAAAAGTGGGAATAAAGAGGAAATTTCATAACATTTGGATATTAGTGTTATTGCACAAAATATATAATAACTATAAATAAAAAACAATAATAATAAAAATTTATAAATACTATAATAATCGTTATAATAATATGATCATAATAATGATAATCTTGCAATAATGATATAATAATTGCAAAATGATAATAATAATGGATGATAATGATGATGATAACGATAATGATGATAATCCTGTATAATGATCATAATAGAGCGAGGAATTGTGTTCCATATATAATAACAAAGGAAAAGGAAAAAAATCCAGAAGACGACAAATGGGCAAAATCTAGCGAAATATAGCTTATGAGAGTATACGCCAAAATGACGTTTTTTTCTATTCGTTTGACTGATTTTGGCAATTATTGTCATTAATCATGACATAATGATTACTAAAGTGAGAATAAAGAGAATTTTTGATAACATTGATTACTAGTATTATTGCCAAAAATATATATTATAACTGTAATAATTACAATATAAGAAAAATAAGTATATAAGAATAATAATAATAAGTAATAATGTTTTATAATATTGTATTATTATTATTTTATTATCATTATTCTTATTTTTACTAGTGGTATAATTGGAAAATAATGATTATAACAGTATAAAATTATTAGTAAACAACGCTATTAATTACATAGTGGATATCAATATTTATTATAATCCGTGTATTATTGTTATTATTATTGTTATTACTATTATTATTGTTTGTTGTTATTGGTATACTTGCGAAATATAATTTATAACTTCAGTAATTGAAATAATCATTTGGGGGGGGGATAAATAATTGCAATAATGATGATTATACTTGCAATAATGATGATAATGAATGAAGAAAGGATGATATATGATGATAACGGAATTATTATGATAATGATAGAAATAACGAAATAATGATATAATCATGATAATAATGATTATAATTACAGGAATTTTTGCCCAGATGTATTTTAAAAAAGCTAAAAGAAAAAAAATCCCAGAATTCGAAAAATCGTCAAAATGTAAGCGAAAGGTAGTCTTATTAGGTAATACTCAAAATGACGTTTTTTCGATTAATTTTTGATGATTTTGGCATTATTAGGGTAATAATGATAATAATTAACAGAATTGGATTTATTATACAATAATGATTTAATAAAAGTTGAGAATACAGAGATTTTGATAACATTTGAATTATTAGTATTATTGAAAAAAAATATATTATATTATAACTATATAATAACATAAAAATAAAATAAGTAAATAATACATAATAATCGTTATAATATTGTTATTAATGTTTTTATATGGGTATTATTATCATTATATTCTTATTTTTGCTAATGGTATGAAATAAAAAAATGATTATCACAGTATAAATTACAGTATAACGGATATTAATTACAATAATTTTATCAATCTTTATTATAAAATCGTTATCATTGTTTCTTATTAATTGTTATTACTATTATTATTTTTTGTTTGTTTATTATATACTGGCAGAAATATATATTATAACCTGCAATTAATTGGGCAATAATAAATGTAATATTGCAATAATGAATGATATGATGATGATAATGATAATAATGATGATGATAACGATAATAATTGATGATAATCCTGATAATAATGTGATAATACAGGAACTGTGTCCCATATATAATAAAAAGGTAAAGGAAAAAAATCCCAGAAGTCCGAAAATACGGCAAAATCTAGCTAAATGTAACCTTATGAGAGAATACTCTAAATGACGTTTTTTCGATTCATTTGATGATTTTTGCAATTATTAGGGTAATAATGATAATAATTACCAGAATGGTATTAATCATGATAATAATGATAAAAATGAAAATAAAGAGAATTTTGATAACATTTGATTATTAGTATTTTTGCTAAAAATATATTATAACTGTTATAATAACAAAAATAATAAAATAAATACCTGATTAATAACAGTAAAATACTTACGTATACGATATTAATTAAATAATGATATCAGTATTTAATTATAAAATCGTTATTATTATTATTCTTGTTATTATTATTATCATTGTTGTTTTTTTAGTATACTGAAAGAAAATTATAACGCAATAATGCAATAATAAAATGATAATTGCAATACTGATGATACTGATGAATGCTAATGTGATGATTCGATAATAATGATGATAATCAGATAATAATGATGATAATAATAACAGGAATTGTGTCCATATATAATAAAAAGTAAAAGAAAATCCCAGAAGTCGAAGCGGCAAAATCTAGCGAATATAGCCTTATGAGAGTATATTCCAAAATGACGTTTTTTTTTCGATTCATTTGTGATTTTGGCAATTATTGGGGTAATAATGATAATAAGTACCAGAATTATATTAATCAATGACAATAATGACGATAAAGTGAGAATAAAGAGAATTTGGAAACATTTGAATGATTATGGATATTATTCCTATTTATCATTATTATTATTCATTCATTATTATTATTATTATTATTATTATTATTATTAATATTATTATTATCAATAATACTATCATTATTATTTTTTTTTTATTTAATATTATTATTATTATTATTATTATTATTATTATTATTAGGGTAATAATGATTATATTTACCATTTTAATAATTTATAATAATTATTATTTATTATTTTTTAATATTATTTTTTTCATTATTACTTTAATTATGAGTATTAATACCAAAAAAAAAAAAAAAAAATATTATAACTGTAATAATAACAATAATAATAGAATTAAGTATAGTATTAATAATAATTATCGTTATAATATTGCTATTTATATTATTATTGTTATTATTATCATTATTTTATTTTTTATACTATATATATAGATATATATATATATATATAATATATATATATATATAATATATATATATATATATATATAATATATA
>NW_023657746.1:50671-55671 GCF_015228065.2 Penaeus monodon
CCATAATCCATACAATTCTGGTATTATTATCATTTTACCCTAATACTTGCCAAAACATCAAAATTAAATCGAAAAACGTCATTTTGGAGTATACTCTCATAAGACTACATTTCGCTACATTTTAACGATTTTTCAACTTCTGGGATTTTTTTTCTTTTAGCTTTTTTAAAATACATGGGCAATATTCCTGTAATTATAATCATTATTATCAGATTATTATCATTATTTTCGTTATTCTCATCATTATCATCATAATTTTTCGTATCATCATCATATCATCAATTATCTTCATCATTATCATCATTAATTGCAATTAATAATCATCATTATTGCAATTATTTCATGATTATTTCAATACTGCTTATAATATATATTTTCTGCAAGTATACCATAACAACAACATAATAATAGTAATAACAATAATAATAACAATATAACGATTTTTATAATAAATATTGATATCACTATTTTAATTACATAACGTTATTACTATAATTATTCCTGTTAGTAATCATTATTTTTCCAATTAACCACTATAAAAATAATAATAATGATTAATATAATAATAATAATAACAATATTTATAACATTATTATTATTATTATTATTATTCTTATACTTATTTTTTTATTTTATTAATTGTTATTTATTTACAGTTCTAATATATATTTTTGGCAATAATACTAGTAATCAATGTTATCAAAAGTTCTCTTATTCTCAACTTTTATCATCATTATTGTCCATGATTAATGACACTAATTCCAAAATCATCAATGAATGGAAAAACGTCATTTTGGAGTATCCTCTCATAATGCTATATTTCGCTAGATTTTGCCCCCCCTTTTTTTTTCGTCTTCTGGATTTTTTTTCCTTTTACTTTTTTATTATATATGGACACAATGCCTGTTATTTATATCATTATTATGTCATGTTATCATCAATTATGTTATCATCATCATTATCATCATTATTATTACATTTTTGCAATTAATTATTATCCTTATTGCAATTTATTATCATTATTATTATCATTATTATTATAAGATTTCTTTTTTATTTTACTAATTTTTATTATTATTGTTTTTTATTATAGTTATACTATATTTTTTGGCCAATAACCACTAATATCCAAATGTATGAATTTCTCCTTTATTCCCACTTATTTATCATCATTATTGGTCATTTTTAAACACTTCTGGTATTTTATCATTATACCCTAATAATGCCAAAATCATCACATGACTCCAAAAACGTCATTTTGGAATATACTCTCATAAGGCATTTTATTATTATATATAGACACATTCCTGTTATTATATCATTATTATCGTGTATATGATCGTTATCTATCCCAGTTCATCATTATCATCAATCATTATAATCATTATTGCAATTAGTATCCATCATTATTGCAATTATATATGAATTATTGCAAATTATTATAATTTTATTTTTAATTTTTGATTATAATATATTTCTGTAAGTATACTAATACCATAACAATATAATAGTAATAACAATTCATAATAATTACAATAATACCGGATTTTATACTAACTATTTTATATCCTTATTTTAGCATACGTTATTAACTTGTAATTATTACTGTTTGAATCATTATTTTTGCAATTATCCACCATAAAAATAATAATAATATAAAACAATAATAATTCAATAACAATATATAACAATTATTATTATTACTGTTATACTTATTTTTATATTACTTATTGTTATTATTACAGTTATAATATATTTTTGTCCATAATACTAATAATTAAATTAATAATAATAATAATAATAATGATAATAATAATAATAATAATTTTATTTTCCCCAATCCCCATTAGTGTCATTATTTAATACAATTCTGGTAATTTATTATCATATTACCTAATAATTGGCAAAATCATCAATTAATCGAAAAAACGTCCATTTTTGGAGTAACCCTCATAAGGCTATATTCGCGAGATTTTGCCGCTTTTTCGGCTTTGGGATTTTTTTTCTTTTACCTTTTTTTTATTTATATGGCAACAAATTCCTGTTATTAATGATTATTATTATCATGATTTCATCATTATTATTGTTATCATCATCATTATCAATCATTATTATCACCATTATTGCAATTATATAATCATTATTGCAATTATTATCATTATTAGTGCAATTATTGCAGTTATAATTTATATTTCTGCAAGTTATACTACTACAAACAACAATAATAATAGTAGCAACAATATTTAACAATATAATGATTTGTTTATAATAAATAGTGATATCATTATTTTATTAATATCGTTATTACTGTAATTATTAACTGTTATAATCATTAGTATTGGAATTAAACCACCAGTAAAAGAATAATATGCTAATAATAATAATAATAATTTTATAACAATATTATAATGATTATCATTATTATTATTATTATATCATTATTATTATTATTAATTATTATTAGATATTATTATTAATTATTATTATTATTGTTTATTAGTATTATTATTAATACATATATTTATTATTATTGTTATTATTACATTTATAATATATTTTTTTGGAATAATACTAATAATGAAATTTATCAAAATTCTCTTTATTCTCACTTTTTATCATCATCTTGTCATGATAAATACAATTTTGGTATATTACATTATTACCCGAATATTGCCAAAATTTCATCAAATTAATCGAAAAAAACGTCATTTTGGATTTACTCTCATAAGGCTATATTCCGCTAGATTTCCCGTTATTTTGACTTCGTGATTTTTTGTCTTTTACTTTTTTATATATCTGGACACAATTCCTGTATTATCATCATCATTATCATGATTATCATCATTATTATCGTTATCATCATCATTATCATTATCCATTATCATCATTATTGCAATTATTCTCATCATTATTGCATTATTTCATTAGTATTGCAATTATTTGCAGGTTATAATATATATTTCTTCAAATATACTAATATTAACAACAATAATAATAATAACAATAATAATAAACATAATAACGTTTTTTTATAATAAATATTGATAATCATTATTTTTAATTAATATCGTTATTACTGTAATTATTACTGTTATATATTATTTTTGCAATTATAACCACATAAAAATAATAATAATGATATATAACAATAATTATATTTTTAAAAATATCATACTATTATTATTATTATTATTATTATTATACTTAGTTTTATTTATATTGTTATTATTTACATTATAATTTTTTTTTTGGGCAATAATACTATAATCAAATGTTATCAAAATTCTCTTTTCTCACTTTTATCATCATTATTGTCATGATTAATACAATTGCGGGCAATTATTATCATTTTGCCCTAATTAATGTCCAAAAGCATCAAAATGAATGGAAAAAAAACGGTCATTTTTGGAGTATACTCTTATAGGCTAATATTTCGCTATATATATGATTTATATATTATCCAATTCTGTTATTATTATCATTAATAAAATAATATATAATAATAATATAGATAATAATAATAATAACAATAAATAATCGTTTATATTGTTATTAAATATTATTATTATTATTATCATTATTATAATTATTTTATTGTATATCGTATATAAGATAAAGGATACATAATACATTTTATTTAGCGGTGTGAACAGCTGCATATTCCTCACTGTCAATTACAAATACCCATGCTTATCCTCCCCTACCTGATGAAGGACGGCGTCCCCCCTCTCTCCACAGCGGAGGTACCATCGAGAGAAAAGGTTAAGTTAGGGTGTGACATAAGGTTTAGGTTAGACATAAAGGCCACAACATATATACTACATATATAAGATAGGAAATTGTAGGTTTGTTAATCTGTATATAAATACATACATACATACATATATCTTATATATATATTATATATATATATATATTAAGATTATATATAATCTATATATTATATATATATATTATACATAAGATATATATATATATATATATATAGTTCGTTCATATATATAATATATATATAATATAATATATATTATATATATATATGCATGTGTTGTGCTTGTCGCTATCTGATTTAACCCAACGAACCTTAAACGTAACCTAAAGGAATTCCACGTAACCTAATCTAAAGCTCCTTTCCCTAACCTAATTTGAGGTAATCTGCTTTTCCTCCAAACGTAACCTAATATATGTAATATAATAGATAGAAAGATAGATAGAAGATAGGATATAGAATATAATGGATATAACATACATACATGTGTGTGTATATATTCTATATTAATTACCCAACACAATATAGATGTATATATTATAATATATATTATATATATAATATATATATATATATTATCTATATAGTATATATATATATATATATATATATATATATATATAATAATGGATATATATTTATTATTCATTTGTATATATATAAATATGAATATATATATATAAATATATGCATTGTAATATATTATGCATATATGTCTATGTATATATATATATAACACACGATACATCCACACCACACGCCACACTACACATACGCGCGCAACACACACACACATACATACACCCCACACCCCATATGTATATATATATATCTTATATTATATTATATATAATATATATATATATATATATATATATTAATGTATATATATATTATATAATATTATCATATATATATATATATATTATATATATATATTATATATATATATATATTATATTGGAAGGAGGACGTCGAGGAGAAGGGAGGAAGAGGGGAGGCGAAGATATAAAGTGAAGTAGTGAAAAGGAAGAGAAAGGGAAGGGTGAACTGAGAGATAAAAGTGGAAGGGGGGGGGGGGGGGGGGGGGGGAGGGAGAATGAAAAGAAACGGGAAGGGGAGCGGTGGGGACAGAAGTATAATGTGATTATGATGAATGATGATGATGATGTTTTGTCCCCGGTCCCCTCAGTTATGTTCCGTTAGGTTTAGGGAAATGAAGGTTACATTA
>NW_023657746.1:60671-69130 GCF_015228065.2 Penaeus monodon
ATCTATCAATATATATATATATATATATATAATATATATATATATAAGTTATATATATATAATACTATATTAAAATATATATATAATATATATATATATAATATATATATATTATATATTATTATATATATATTGGAGGATGGGGGAGCAGAATGGACGGAAACGGGAAGGGTAACGGAGGTACAGTAGTATAATGATAATGATGATGATGATTGGCCTTCGTTCCCACATTCATGATTCCGTTAGGTTAGGGAAATGCAAAGTTTAAAATTAGGTTAGGCTGGTTAGTTTTGTTTAGTACCGTTTCGATAGGAAAGCTTAAGCTAGGTTAAGTAGCGTAGGTTAGTTATGTCGAGTTTGGTTATGTTTACATACAAATACGTATATACAAAAATTATATTTATATATGTTATAGATATATTAAATATATAAAATGTATCTGTATTCATGCAAAAATAAATACAACACATACCCCCTTACACACATACCACACCACAAACCCACATAACAGAACACACACATAAACACACACACACCACACACCACACACACACACACACACACACACACACAACACACCCACACAACCACACACACACACAACACATATATATATCTATATTCTAATCTCAGATACTATTATTATCTTCTATCATTATATATTCTAGTCAATGGATATATACCCTACCCTATTTTAAATACATAGAAACACCTGGCACAATATGTATTATGTATAATGTATAGACATATATATATATATATATATATATTATCTATACTATTTATGTATATATATAATATATATCTCATATTAATATATACTACATCATGCATACAGCATCACACCACATAACATGTGTGTGTATAAATATATATATATATATATATAAATATATAATATATATATATTATATATAAGTGTGTGTGTTGTGTTTGTGTGTGTGTGTGTGTGGGTGTGTGTGTGGTGTGTGGTGTGTGTGTGTTATACATATATAACTATATCAACTATCTATATACATATATCTTTATTTGTAAATAGGGATTCTTAGGTTAAGGAAAGCAAGGTTACTTTAGGTTCGTTAATTGAGCTTAGATATAGTTTAAAATAGGTAGGTTAGGTTAATATGCAATCTGTATATAATATGTATATAGAAGTATGGGCACTTTATGGGCACTTAGTTTTTAAGGTCGTTACTTCTCTTTATATATGCGTGGTACATACACACACACCCATATATATATATAATATGCATTTATATATTATTTGATTTGTTAAATTAATATTGTATATAAGTGTATATATTTTTCCATTTCTCCTATCTCTCTGTGTATCATCTACGTAATATATATATATAATATAATAAAGATATATATTATATATATAATATATATATATATATTATATATAATATATATATATATATGGATCTATATATATATATATATATATATATATAATATATATATATATATATATATATATATATATATAAATACATACACACAACTCAGAAACTGAAGTGCCATCATAAATTGGAATCTATGCTAACGTTAACCTCAGTAACCATATTATTTACTGGTAAAGTTGCGTTTCTGTCTTCCTTAGAGGGCCCTGGCGTTCGGGCAGGGGGGGGGGGGAGAGTGGGATATCATGGACAGCGCATGAGGAAACTCTTGCATGGATGCGGTCTGAGGGGGAGGTATGGCTTTTTTTTTGTGTGGGGGGGGAGCTCCCGGACTTCTTCCACTTCCCTCTCCCGTCGATCATCCTCCAGCCTTCAATGCCTATGAGCGTGCCGAGGAGGAGGAGGAGGACAGGTGGAGGAGTATGGGAGAGGGAAGGGAGAAACTGAGAGGTAGAAGTGGGAGGAGGTGGGAGATGAGATGGAGGAGGAGAAGGAGGAGGAAGCTGAGAAAGAGGAGGAATGTGGGAGGGAGAGGGGAGGTAGAGGCATGAAAGCAGGAGAGTTTCCCCCTAATTCCCTTCTCCCACTTTCTATGTATTTGTTCTCCACCCTCCCTTCCTATTTCCACTTCTATCTCACCACTCCCCCCCTCCTCCCCTAATTCCCTGCCCTTTTTTTTTACTTTTTTTTACAATTATGTCCCTTGTTTATACTCAAAATGTTTCGTAAGAAAATGCTTATTCTTACTAACCAAGTATGCTATTGCTATCATTGTCGACCATTCAAATTTTATGTTTTTATTAATACTCATAAATCTGCTAAACTTTGCATAAAGAGAAAATTAACTTTATTGAAAAAAAAATGTATCTATGAAATATTTCAAATTTAAAAAGATATTGGGGGTTGGCTCTTACCCCGGGTGGAGCCTGCTCCCCCGCAAGTTATGCTTCACAAATGTATTTGAAAATAGTACCTAACCTTTACTCAGGGGGCTAGTAGGGATATTTTTTTCCATTTGGGGGGAATTGAAAAGCATGAGGGAAGAACAAATTTTTTGAATCATTGGTTTTAAAATCGCCCTAATTTAAAAAATTTTGGGGTGCAAAACCGAATTTTACCCCTATTCGGAAAAAACATTCAGGGGGAAACTACACCTCCCTCAGTAGGCCCTTTCTCCCAATGCCTTTTATGTAGCATGTAGTCAAATGTAAAGTTTTTTTGATTTTCGTTTTGCAGATCTATTTTTTTTTGTTACCAATGTTCACATATCCTTTTTTGGGTCACAGTTTTATATTGCATATTATAGGTTCAATAAATAAGTATTCTTATTACCTGTATCACGATTATTTATAATCCATCACTTTACACCCGGCGTATATATATATATATATATATATATATATATATATATATATAAAATATATATATAATATATATATATATAATAATATATATATTATGTATGTATTTTTATATATAACTATATATATATAGTGTAATATAATTATATATAATATAATATATAATATTAAAATAATATTAAAATATATATATAATATAAAAATAATTAAATTATTACCGTATCACGATTATTTATAAAACCATAGCCATTTTTCACCGCGGTATATATATAATTATATATATATATTTAAATATAATATATATATTTTAAAAATTTTTATTATATATATAGTATATATATATATATATAATATATAAAATATATATATAATAATAATAATATAATATATATATATAAATATTATAATTTAATTTATATATATATTTAATATTATTAATATTTGTAGGATTTATGTTTTTATTATATTTTATAAAAATTTAAATTATAATTATATATATATATTATAAATATATTTTAACATATATATACTACATTTTATATATATATATATATATATTATAAATATAATTATATATATAAAAATATGTATAAAATAAATTTTATATATATATAATTATTATATTTATTATAAATATATAATATAAATATATATATATATTAATTATATAATTTTATTAATATTTTATATATATTTTTGTGTGTGTAATTTTGTGTGTTCATGTGCGTGTGCGTGTGGTGTGTTGTGTGTGGTGTGTTTTGTGTGTGTGTGTTGTGTGTGTGTGTGTGTGTGTGTGTTGTGTGTGTGGGGTGTGTGTGTGTGTGCGTGTACGTGCGTGTGCTGGCGGTGCGTGGGCGTTGCTTTTTGGGGTGGTGTGTGTGTGTGTGTGGTGTGTGATAAAATGTATTAAATGTATATGTTGTGGGGGGGGGTGTGGGGTGTGGGTGGTGTATAGGTGTTTTGTGGTGTGGGTTTTTGTGTGTGTTTTTACACACACTACATTTAGTGTGTGTATAATATTATTATATATATTATATATTATATATATAATATATATATATATATATTTATATATATTATATATAATGTATAATATATCATATATTTATATATATATTAAAAATTTTAATATATATATTATGTTTATATATAATATATATATATATTATAAAATATTATTAGATATAATTATTATTATATATATTATAAAATATATATATATATATTTTATAAGTACTATATATATGATAATAGATAATACACACACACACACACCACACACACACACAACCCCCACACACACACACACCACACCACCACACAACCCACAACAAACACACACACCAACACATACACACAAACCCCATACACACAACACAAACACACACATACATTATTAATATATATATATTATTAAATATATATATATATAATAATATTAATATATATTATATATAGCACACACAACACACACCACACACACACACCACACACATATGTATATATGTGTGTGTGTATATTTTCCACACCACACAACAACACACAAACCACACACACACACACACACACACCCACACACACACACACACACACACACCCCACACACACACACACAACCACACACCAACACACCCCACACACACCCCCGCGCACACACACACACCCAAAATATATATACATATTTTTTTAATATATATATATATTTTATATAATATATATATATAATTTAAAATGCACACACACACACAACACACACACACACACACACACACACAACCACACAACCACACACAACACACAACACACGCACACGCACAGCACACGCACACGCCACGCACACGCTCCGCACAGCAACTACACACATTTCTAAAACGCCCCTGGTCATAGAGTTCAGTGACTGGTGTGGTGGTTTTATGTGTAGTTTGTGGCGTATGTTTGTATTGTATGTAGTGAAATACACAAAACCCACACCCACCAACACACACACACACACACACACACACACACACAACACAAAAAATTTATAAAATTAATAAATAATAAATTATATAAAATTTTTAATATATAATTATATATATATTAAAAATGTATATATATATATATATAATATATATATATATATATATAAAATTATATATATTATTATTATATATATATATAATATAAAAAAATATTGCATGAAATTAACATATGTGAAATTATAACATATATTTTGTATGTTTTAATATTGATTTTATATAAAAATATAATATATATATATATATATATATAATATATATATCAAAACGAAATCCAGTAACCAAAAAAAATTTTGTTTTTTAGAAAAATGATCCCCCGCCACCAGCACTGGTTTATTAGAAAAGCGGGGAAAATATATCTTCAAGGAATTAATTTTTTTATGAATTTTAAAAGGATAATTCCTGTAATAAAGGGGATTAAGTATTTTACTTTTTTTTTGACATGAAAATACATTTCACCTATATTTTATATAGTTTACATAGTCTAAAAGGGTAAAAAAAAAACACAATGAAAAAATAGGGGCCGGGAAGGGAAAATATCATTTAAACCATCAAATTTTCCCAAAAGAATTTCCGGGCCTTAGTTTAATTTGGGAAAATAATTGTAACTTTCTTCTTTTGGGGGAATTATGAGGAACTCCCTTTTTTTGAAAGTAGTTAAATGGAAAAGTTGCAGAAGGCAATAAAATTTGCGAAAGTCTGCAAAAAATTTGTTTTCCTGTAGCCCCCCAAAAAATTTAAAATTTTTTTTTCTCTACTTTTTGGAGAATAGCCCAGTAATCTCTAGGACAGAACTCCCAAAAAATATTTTCTCCAATAGCGGACCGTCGACCAGGTCAGTCACCATTACATTTATGATCCCAACAGTTAAATTCAGTGGCAGTGCCTTCGGATTTTTCCTAAACAAAAACAGTATCTAACAGGCAGTGTTAACCCCCCTTTTTTCAGTACCTTTCGTGCCCTTTATCAGATTTGATGATTTGGTGTGCAACATCATACGGTGATTATTACCCCTCCCATTATCAATCCCGCAATATTTAACCACCCATGGCCCTGGGCATCCCCACAAAACTGTTTAATTTTAAGAAAATACACTTCAATTTCATTTTTTCGTTTTTTTGCACATAGCCCTCCCGGTACTAACCATTTTTTTTTTACTGTATAATATATTTCAAAAAATTTCCCCAGGTTTTAATCTGTATCCCAATCTTTTTACTTTTTTCTACGTAAGTAGCACGATATTCTTTTTCTCGGGTTCCCCCACATTTCCCCGAATTTTCCAAATTTCCCAAAATACTGTCGTCCTAAGGGTATGCTATCTTTTTATGGGCCTGGCCCCTTTCTAACGACTTTTTAATTTCACCATCATTTTCTTTTATATTTTCCGTCACAAATTTATTGATTTTTTTAAAAAATCATTGACTTTTATTAACTGTAAGGTCCTGTATATATTGACGCACCTTTTTCCCCAACCCCCCCTTTTATTTGGGGAAACTTGCATAGGGTCGACCTTTGGGCCTTCTTAGATATTTCCAGACATTCTTTGCACTTTGAGCCGGACTCTGTCCTTTTAAAAAAATCTGGTCCCTTGAAAAAAAAATATATAATATGGAAAAAAGTGGGCCGTGCTTCGATCAAAAAAAGGGATGTCATTTATCACTCTAGGTAAGCAATTGTAAGCTAAAATTGCCTAGGTAACATTCGAGCCCCCAGACAGGCCTTTTTTAGTGTAGCATTCCTCTTTCACTTTTCCATTTGAGTTGGGGTAAATGGCATAACGTACGTTGTCAATTCCCTATTCTTCGTTAGGTTTAAATAGCGTTAACGAATTCCGCTCCCCCCGGGGAGTCCCCCCCCTTTGTAAAAGAACCACTGGTAAATGCCCTCGCGCTTCTAATAAATCCCTTTGACTTTAATGGATTTCAACAAGTTTTATCAAAACTCTACCACTGTAAAAAATAACAAAACCTCAGATTTCGGATAAAGGGCCCCCCATATCTAGTGGACACGTCAAAGGCCTTGGACTTAAGGATATGTTTTTCCTGGTTACAAAAGCAAAATATGTCGGGAACACAAAAAATATCATTTCTTATTTCTTCAGTCTGGAAAAAATGCAAATAATTCCAGTCTTTAAGTTTCCCGCAACAGGAAACGAATGAGCTAAAACCTTTAAAACTTACTCTGAACAATTTTTGGGCCACTTCTCAAAAAGACCCTTTTAAAAAGGGTTATCAAAACTTTTGAATACCCAAGATCGTACCTGATAAATTTTGATTCTCCCAGGGAAACCCCTTTAAACTCTCATTACTGAGTTTTACTTTCACACATAAAAATTTTTTCACCACCCAAAAAGGGGGTTCCTTTGCATTTCGTAAAAATCTAGCCCCCTTGTTTAGTCTAGGTGGATACTGTCACTGCCATTTACCATTTCTGACCTGGGGTATCAAGCGAAAACTAAATCGCCTAAGGGGTGATACTGCTTGACCCATGACAGGCATTGCAAAGGGTTTTGCCCTTCCCGGCATTATTAACAAATTCAAGCTCTGCTACCAACATATCCCACCGGTAGTCTTTCATTTCCGGCCAATGATTTTTTATGAACAAAACTAAAAAACCCTATTGAATCTGTTCTTTTTTAGTCCATAACTTCGCCAAGCCTCTCCTCTGAGTAGAATAATTAAATTTCGATTTTTAACTGTCAAAAAATAAGGGACAGTGGTCCATCTTTCCTCCTGAAGAGACCTACCCAAGGGCCCCTTGCTGTGGTGGTGGTGGTGGGGGGGGGGGGCTTGAGGTCCCAATGAGTGGTGAGCCAGACCAAGGGGACCCATATGGGGGTCACCAAAGAGGGTGAGACAAAATGGGTTTTGGGCACCCGAAATATGAAGGGAATGGTGCACCCCTCCCGGGGTTTTTCCATCGGACCAGGGGGGAACTCTGCCATGTGTGTTTGCCCGGGAGGTGTCCGTATTTTAAAGACAGGGTCCTGGAGGTTGACCCAAAGCGCACCTTCCCTGCGCTCGCTCTTTGGTCCTCTATTCTGGTTTGACAGGTGGTTTTTCAGGCCTGGTAAATCAATCAGCTGGTAGATGACTAGGGTCAAGCAGGCATGTTCAGTCGGTAGGCATAGTCCCCCGATGCCATCAGTAGTGTAACAGTGATCATATATTTCTCACTCCCCCTGTGGGTGTTGGGAGATTTCGGCCCCCAACCCCTAGTTCCCTCATGGACTCCCTGGGGGTGGGGATTGTTTATTTTTTATTTAAAATTTTTCCGCGTCAAAAGCTAAAGGTCTAAGCGGCGAACACCTTGTTAGATGAATATTAGAAATTAAAATTAAAAAAAACACAAAAATATTACAAAATAAAATGAATATATAAAAAACAAGCATAAATATTTTGCTCTAAATATAAAAGTTATTGCATAAGTATTTGCATAATTTAAAATTTTTTTGAAAAATTAGCCCCCCTAGGAAAAAATAAGACCTTCTATGTCACAATCCCCCCCCAAAACATTTCAGGTATATGGGGGGGACAATACTACGTCTTTTGGGCGAGAATGTGCACATCTTTCCCCTACATGACCGACCCTTAAAGGCTCTTGGCCCTCACAAAGGTTGACTTTTTGCCTTATTTGGGCCTGAGTCAGTCTTTTGTGCCCGATTTTTACCTTGT
>NW_023657746.1:69230-82690 GCF_015228065.2 Penaeus monodon
ACTTTAGACATCTGCCTTTTTTTAATACATAATGAGGTTATGATCGTATAGATGAGACTTTTCCATTCATATGATCAAAGCTCGACAGACTCAACACTGCAATGCTTCACTATCAGTGGCACTGTAGCGAACTTCAGCACCTCTCATTTTCCTACTGAAATAAGCAATAGCATGAGGAACACATTCACAGTCTCTCTGCATAAGACATGCACCAATTGCAACTTTAGAAGCATCAACATGAATTTCAAATGGACGGTTGTAGTCAGGATTACGTAGCACAGGTGCAGATACAAGAGTAGATTTAAGTTCTTCAAAGGCTTTTTGACTTGTATCAGACCAAGAAAATTTGACGTTCTTACGAATCAGGTTAGTAAGTGGAGCGGCAATCTTTGCAAAGTTAGAAATATGGCGTCGAAAAAATCCAGCAGCCCCTAAAAATCGTCTAACTCCCTTAGCATCTTTGGGTCTAGACATCTCACTAATTGCTCTAACTTTTTCGGGGTCGGGTGCAATACCATCCTTTGAACAAACAAAACCTAAAAATTTAAATTCTTGAACTACTATCTGGCACTTAGAAGGATTAAGTCGAAGTCCAGCATTATGTACCAACTCTAGAGTCTCTTGTAGATGAGCAAGGTGTTCATTCATATTATTACTGAAAACTACGATGTCATCAAGATATGCTGCAGTATGCCGCCCTAGTACTGAGGACAACACCATGTTTATTGTTCTCTGAAAAGTCTGAGAGCAGTCCGCAATCCATAAGGCATTTTCCGAAACTGCCAAACACGGGCACCGTCGCTAAACGCCGTCTTGGGCCGATCAGCCTCCTCCACAGGTATCGCCCAATATGCACTCCGTGCATCTAAAGAAGTAAAGATTTTCGAGTCACTGAGATCGTCGAGCATCTGCTGAATAGGTACGAGTCTGCAGTGGTAAGTGCATTAATTGTTCTAAAATCAACACAGAATCTGACAGAACCATTGGGTTTCCGAACAAGCACTACAGGTGAGAGCCAAGGACTGGGGGATGGCTCTATGACACCTGCAGAAGCCATTGAATTGCACTGCTCCCTAATTATTTGGCGACTGGTATGTGGAAGTCTCCATTGGCGAGTTACTGTTGGTACGCATCTCCTGAGGTTTTCGTGATCTTTGGCCGCCACCCCCATTTGCCGCGAAGACTTCAAATTTACCGGGAATCGAAACAAGAGCGTCTTTATTTTTCAGGGACTTAGGTGGTAAGGTTTTTTTCGTATTCGGGTGCTGGTAATTCAAGTCTTGTGGAACGGAAACCGCCCTTTGGGGCCCCTGAGATCTTTAAAAGGCCGCGGACCCCTGGTGGTTTTTTCAGATGGGTCTCGTCAAGTCTGGTTAAAATTCCGGGCTTTATCCCAAAGCCCATTTCCCTAAAAAGTCGTCCCCCCTTCGATGGGGACCCTTCATCCTGGCAAACCCTCGTTCAACTGCGCATTCCCAGCAACAAGGTTTTTTTAAACCCCCGCCATTTTCCCACCTTTTGGGTGTTGGTTTTCCAGGTTCCGGCGATTAATTCTCTGCATTTTATTTCCCTTCAAAGACAATGAATAAACAAGCAAGGGTTTCCCAGCGCAACACACAATGTACAAATTAATGCCCCCAACGAAAAAAATCCACTCGAAACAAAAACGAGTTGGGGCACACGTAGCGAAAAAAATTAAATTTTTTTTCTTTCCTATGGGTACCCCATAACACAAAACCCCCCGGGGGGGGAATGTTTTCACCAAGCCGAGTTTTACAATAAGGGAAAATTTTAATACATACTTAAAATAAAATGGGCGTTATGCCTGATCCCACGAATAAACCTTGGTCGGAGAAACACCGGGGAACAAACCCCTTTAAGTTTTAAATTAAGCCTTCAGGATAAGTATCAAAAAATTTAAAAGAAAAAGGGGGCCTGGAAAAAAACCCATTATTCAAAGTACTGGGGTTAATTTCTAAACTTTACAGTTAGAAATTTTTTTTTACAGTAAAAAAGTTCAAACCAATCATGTCTAAAACCCCTAAGGTTTAGTACTCCGGAAATTTCCCCGTTTAAAATGAACTCAAAAAGGGGTCCGCTTTTTGAAAAAACAAAAATTTATTTTACTTTTAAACAAGCAACCCCAATTTTGTCCAAATTTGACCCCCAACCCGGCGCCTTCCACTTTTTTTGACGGGTTCCGGGGATTTTTGGTTGCTTGGTTTTTTTTCGGGGGTGGGGATTTTTGTTATTAAAAAAGGGCACCCCTGAATGCCCTTAATTAAGACCAAATTCCTGTTTGTTTTCCCCTTCGGTGTTGTACCTTGCAACAATAACTAATTTCTAAAGTAAAAGGGCACACTCTTCTCTATGTCGATCTTATTTTGCCGAGGAAAAGCCAATCGCTGGAGGTTTTTGGGGGTCCCGGCATTTTGACAGCAGCCAGAGGTGGGCGGCACCAACTAAATCCAGAAACTTGGCTCTGACAGAAACTGCTTTGAAAAAATGGAAGTTGGAAAAACAAAACCCCCCCTCCTAAAAAAAAAAAAATCCCCCAAGAACAGCTCCGAACCCTGGTAGGTCTTTATATTTAGCCCTTTTTTGGAGAGTAAAAAAAAAGGAGAAACTCTACCTAAAATTTTTATTTAGCCCTAAATAAAATATTATATATTATTAATAAAATTTGGGATATTAAATTTTTAATTTTTATTTTTAAATATTTAATTTTCACTATTTTTCTTCAAAAAACCAGGTGTTTTGCAGAAAAAATGGTTCCGGGGTTTAAAAAATTAAATTAAATATTTTTAAAAAAAATTTTAAAATTAGGTGGTTTTGGTGTTGTTGTTGTTGGTTTTTTTTGGTTTGTGGTTGTCCCGTTTTGGTTGGTGGGTGTTTGTGTGGTGGGGGCTTCCCTCGGGGGACGTTTTTTACGCCGAGGCATTTTTAAAATTTTTTAATTATATTTTTTTGCTTTTTTTTATTTTTTTAGTTCTTTTTATCCCCATTTTTGTTTTTGCGGGTGGGTTTTTGGTGTGTAATCATTTTAAATGGGGGGGGGTATTGTTTTTGAAGATTCCGCAAGTCCCAAATTTCTAAAAGGGGGGGATTGGGGGTTGGGAATGTTTGTTTTGGTTGGTTGTTTGGGGGTTTCGTTTTGCTATGTGTCTGGGTTTTTGTTAAAAACGGGCGTAAAAATTAACTATAAAAGTTAATAAAATGTTAAAAGAAATTATAAAATTAAAATTATATAAGAAGAAAGAATAAGCGATACAAACATAAAAAATGTTTAAACAATATAAAACATCCCCCAATGAAAATATTAATAATATAAGAATTATATATTTCAACAAAAAAAACCAAGAAAATTTTAAATAATAATATATTTTATATATCATTAAATGAAATAAATATATTTTTTATAAAAAAACTAAATAAAATTTTACAAAAAAAACCCCGTTGGTCTCAAAGACAAAAAAAACCCTCAAACAATCCCCAAAAATCAAAATTTACTCTCTCTAACAACCCCCAGCTTTACACTATTTAACAATAAATTTTTAAAAAGAAAAATTGGGGGTTACGGACACACCCAAACGGGCAAAGTTATGTAAGGTTTATTTAAAATTTAATACAATTAATTAATTCTAATTTTTTAAATATTATAAATTATCCTAAATAAAGAAAAAAGGTACTTTTAAAAATATTTTATTTAAAAAAATATAAAAAAAAAATTAAATTTTAAAATAAATATAATAAAAAATACCCATTATGTTGTTTCTATTTAAAATCTTATTTACTTTTTAAACATTAGGTTGGGGATTAATCTTTTGGGATTTTAAAAAAAGGTTTTTAGAAACAATAGATTTAAATTATTAAAATCCCCCCTTTACTATTTTTATTTTATTATTATTTTCTTAAAATATAATTAACCATATATTTGAATATATCTAATAATTATATTTTATTACCTAACATTAACTAAATAATAATTTAAATAAATAAATTAAATTTTTTTATTTACCCCAATTTTTATTTTTAATCATCCCAAATTAACCCCTGATTTATTCTAGGGATAACCCCCGGGTTACATAAAGCGAGGGAGAAGGGGGGAGAAATTAAGATGAAACGGTAAAAAATCGGGACCAGGTAAATAACAACAAAAAATAGATAAAAATAGGGATAACTATAAAAAAACAAAAAAAAAATTTTAAAATATATAAAAATTATAGTAAAATATTAAAAAAATAAAAAAAAACCCCAAAAAAAAGGGAAAATTCAGAGTAAATTGGGGTATTTATTTATAAATATTTTAAATTTAAAAAAGAAAGAGTGTTTAAAATAAAAGGAAAAAACCCTTCAACTTTACTAGCAAAGTTTTATTCATTTCCTTATATATAAAATTAAATAAATAAAAAAAAATTTAAATAAAAAAAAACTATTATTATAATATTTTTATATACATATAAAACAAAACCAAACAATTTATACTTTTTTATATGTAAATATATGTATTTATATTTTTAAATTTTATATATTTTAAATATATATTATATAATTATAGTGGTTGTTTTTGTTTGGTTTTGTGGGGGGGGTTTTTGGGGGTTGGTGAGGTTTGTGGTGTTTTTTGTTTGGTTTTTTTTTGTGGTGGTGGGTTTGTGATTTTTTTTTGTTTTTTTTTTATTTTTTTTATAAGAATATATATATATTAATATATTAATATATTTTATTATATTATATATATTATTGTAATATTCTAAAAAATATTAATTTTTTTTTTTCTTTTTTTTTTTTTTAAATTTTTTTGTTTTATATTTTGTTTATAGATAATAAAAAGATTTGTTTATCAAGGTACTTTAAATAATATAATAATATATAGGTATTTTTTGTATTTTTGGGATTTAATGTTTTTGGGTGTGTGTGTTTTGTATGTGTATGTGTGTGTTTGTGTGTGTTGTGAGTGTTGTGTGTCTTTTGGGGTTTTTGTGTGTGTTAGTGTGGGGGATATTTTAAATTATAAAATAAAGATAATTTTATAATTTTTTAAATATATATATATATTATATTATATATAATATTATATATATTATAATATATTTTATATATATATGTAAATATTTTATTATATATACGTGTGTGTATCTCTCTATTTATGCATCTTTAAATATCTATATCTATCATCCTATTATTCTCTCTCTATATATAATGATTCTTTATTTTTCCATCTATTATTTTTTTATGCTTTTCTACTACCTTTATCTATCAAATATATATATATATTTTTATTAAAAAAAAAAAGTGCCTTATCGTACAAAACAAGACACACACAACTCACAATTGTATAATGTATAAAATATATATATTTTTAAAATATATCTATATATATATTATTTTTTATATATATATATATAATTTAAATATATAATTTTTAAATTATACTATATAAAAAGAAATAAAAATATGTTGTATATATTATATTATATATTATATATATATATTATATATTCTTATTATATATATATATATATATATATTGAAGTATTATATATAGAGAAGAGGGGAATCCACCTGGTTTCCATCTTCGGGTTTGCCTGAAGAGGGAATCCGGGTGGTTTTTCAAAACTGTAGTCTCACTTTCAATAAATATTTTTTGTATTGTGGGTTTTTCTTCCTGTATATTATGTATGTGTATGTCTTGTGGGCTATTGAAAACCCAAACTACTTTAACGAAACCAACGGTTTCCCCACGAAACCCTAACCAAAAGCTCTTTCCCTAACCAAGTGGGGAAATCTTGTTTTTCCCCTCCAAAACAAAATTTTAAATATAATATATATATATATATATTTTTATATATTATATATAATATATAATATATTTATATAATATGGTTTTCAAAGATTAAGGGAAAAGCAAGGTTACTTTAGGTTACGTTTTTTTGGGTTAGGTTTAATTAAATATTAGGTTGGTATTTATATAATATTTATATCTATGTATATATAGGTATGCATATAAAAAAAAATTTCAATATATAGTAAATTTAAAGCTATATGCCCTATTTGTGTTTATATTTGTGTTGTGTTGGTGGTGTGTGTGTGTGTGTGTGTGGGGTTTTTGGTGTTTGTTTTGGGGTGGCGTGAGTGTGTGTAGCCGCATTTTTGAAAGATTTCCTCATGCGTGTCCAACGGATCCCGCTCTTCCTTGCCCTGCCCCCACCCTCAGAACGACAGTGCCCTCTAAGGGGGCAGACGCAACTTTCCCCAGTCATTTAATAAGGTTTTGAGGAAAACTTTATCATGATTCCATTTATTATGGGCCCCTTTCATGTTTCCGTTTTGTTTTTGTGTGTATGTATTTGTATTAAATTAATATATAAATATATATATTTTATATATATAATATATAATTTTTAATATATATTATATATTATACAATTCATTATAGATAAAAGGAAGGGGAAAAAATTACAAAATTATTAATATAAAAAAAAAAAAACAATATTATATATATAATATATTTATAATATTATATATATATATTATATATATAATATTTTATGTTATACCAAAATTATATAGACAATAACGCCCTTTAAACCCACAAATGCCCAAAAGATTACTAAACAAGCATTATGTCAAAAAAGTTTGTTTATATTTACGAAAAAGGGGGAGGCGAGCGACCCCCCAAACTCCTTGAAATCTAATTTTAAAAAAGCAAAATGTAAGACTTTTTTTTTTTTTTTTTTTTTTTGCAAATTACACAAAAAGTCATATTTCGTTTAAATGATTTTTGGGATTATTAATATTTTTCTATTATAAAAATGTACAAAAATTCAGGAATAAAACCCTTGAATGCCGACCTGAGTCGGAAGGGAAAAGGAAACCTCAATGAAAATAAATTCAACAATTAAATTTCCCTCATAAAAAACGATTTGGGATAAATCTATCAATATGTATGTATTTAACTTTATAAGTCAAAAAGATACTATAAACTTATTTTAAGTTTGTCCACACACACACACACACACACTACAACCTCTGAGGTCGGAGAAACATTTTTTTTTTCTTATCACAACAATAACCTGTTGCATAAAAATCTTTGTTCTTGGTATTTATAAATTTGAATATTCATAACATTTTGTTATCTTTTCCCTTTAATCGGATTTTTTCATACTGAAAATATTTTGAGAATTTTTAAACAAAATTAAAAAACCCCCCCAAAAGTTTTTAAAAAATTTTTTCCCCAAAAAATTTTTAAAAAAAAATTTAAAAAAATGGCGAAAAATAAAATTTAATATTTAAAAACCCACAACCCCAATATATGTGTGTGTTGTGTGTTTTTTTTATATAAATATATATATATATATATATATATATATTAAAAATATTATAATTATTACAAAAAATATGACAAACGAAAAAAATATAATTAAAAATATACATTTATAAAAAAAAAAAACAAAAATAAATTAAAAAAAAATATTAATATATAATATTATTATATAATATATATATATATAAATTATATATATTATATATATATATATAATATATATATATATATATATATATATATATAATAATATATATATATTATATATATTAAATGTGTGTGTGTCTGCGGTATCTTTTGTAAATGTACATAAAAAAAAAATACATAAAAAATTTTTTTAAAAAAAAATATAATATATATAATAATTTAAATTTTATATATATATATATATTAATAATATAATTATATAAAATTTTTGTTTCTTTGTTGTGTGTTTGTTCGTGGTGTGTGTTGGGTTTTTTGTGTTTTTTTTTTTTATAATATACTTTATATACATATAATCATACACATATACATGTACCTTTTTTTTTTTACTTTATTATTCATTTTTTCCCTTTTTCTCTCTCTCTTCTCTTTCCCCCTTTTCCCCTTTTCCCCTTTTTTTTTTTTTTTTTTTTTTTATTTTTTCCCTTTTTTTATAAATAATATAATTTTATATTATAATATAAAATATTATATCTATATATTAAACTACATCATTAATACATTTATAATATATATTTTAAATTATTTATATATATATATTTTATTAATTTTATATTATTTTTTTTGGGGTTTTTGTGTGTGGTGGTGTGTGGTTTTGCTTGGTTTGGGGTTTTGGTATTTGTTTGGTGTATGTGTGTTTTGGTTTTTAAAAAGAGGGGAAAAGGAAAAAAAAAAGGAGGGGGGGGGGGAAAGGGGGAAAAATAAAAGTTAAAAATGGGGAAAGAGGGGGGAAAGGGGGGGTAAGATAAAGGGAAAAGGGGGGGGGGGGAAGAAGAAATGGGGTTTTTGGGGAAAAGGGAAGTTTTTTGGGTTTTTGTTAAAAAAATAAAAAAACCCCTTATATATGTTTAATAAAAAAAAAATATAATATTTTTTTGGGTTTTTTTTTTAATAAAATTTTAAAATATATATTTTTCCAAATAATATTAATATATATATATATTAAATTTTATTAATTTTATTAAAAATATAATATTAAAAAATATATTTTATATATATTTTTTATATATAAAATAATTTTTTAAATTAAAAATTTTTTTATATAAATTTAAAAAATATAAATATAATTATATAAATATATATATATATAAAAAAATATATATATATATAAAATATAAAAAAAAATATATATTATTTTTTTTTTTTAATTATATTATAATTAAAAATTATAAAATTAAAATTTTTTGTATTAAATATAAGTCTTATTACTTAATCAAAAATTTTTTTTTTAAAAAAATTTTTTAAAAAAGTAAGTGTATTTCCGGGGGTTTTTTTTTTAAAATTTTTAAAAAAAATTTAAAATTTTTTTGGGGAAAAAAAAAAAATAATAAAAAAAATTTACCTTGTGTGAATTTTTTCCCCTTTTTTTATTGGTGACATTAGGGGGGGGTAAAAAAAATTATAAAAAAGGGGGTTGGGGGACCGGGGGGTTTGGAGTAACCTCCTTCTGGAAGGATGGAAGCCGTCCCCCATGGGGGAAAAAGGGGGCCCTGGGGTTTTCAGTTTTCCCAAAATGAGCTCCTTAAAAATTTTTTAAAAAAAAAATTTTTAAACCTTTTTTAATTTTAAAAATGGGAATTTTTTAAATACACTTGGTATTATTTATCATTTTTTTTATTGGTATTATTTACAAACATTTATTATTTTTTAGGGAAAAATTAATTTAAAAAATTTTTTTTTCCTAACCTATTAAAAATAATTTAAAAATAATTAAAAAAAAAAAAATTTTAAAACCCAAAAACAAACCAAAAAACCAAATATATATAAATTTTTATAAAAAAAAAAAAAAAAAAAAAAAAAAAAAAAAAAAACCCCTTTTTTATATAAAAAAAAAAATTTATTTTTATTTTTAAATATATATATAAATATATATATATATATTTATATATATATAAAAATTTTTTTATTTAAAAAAATTTTATTTATTTATGGGGGGGTTAGGTTGGGGTGTGGGGTGGGGTTGGGGGTTTTGAAATGTTGTGCTTTTGGTTTGTTTAGTTCCCCCGTAGGTGGAAAAGGGGGCCCCCCTTAATTCCCCCGGGAATCTATATAAACTTTCCTTTTTTTTGGGGAATGGTATTGGGTAGGTAAATTTGGGGACCACCAACCCCCCCCCCCCCCCATTAAATTTTTTGTAAATTTACCCCCCCTTAATTAAAATTTTTATTTAAATATTTGGCAAAAAATTTTAAATAAATTAGGGTCTTCCCCCCCACCCCCGAAAAGGCCCCCCCCCCCAAAAAAAATTAAAAATTTTATTTCCCCCCCCCAAAAAAAATAACTTTAAACCCCCAACCCCCCCTTTTTGGGGTCCCCAAATCCACCCCCATTTTTTTTCCGAATTACCCGGAGTTTCCCCCCCTTCCCAGGCCCTTTGGGTTGGTGGTGGTTTGGGGGGGTGGGTTTTTTGTTTGGTTGGGTTGGGGTTGGGGGTGCCCCCCTTGATGAGAAACCCCCTTTAAAATATTGGGGGGAATTTAATTTTTAAAAATTTTTAATATTCCAACCATTAAAAACTTTTCCCCGGGGGTCCGGGGGGGGGGGGTTTTTTTTTTTTTAAAAAATTTTAAAAATTTTTTGGGTTTTTTTTTTTTTGATACGTTAGATGTATAAAAAAGATAAAGGTTTTTTAAAAAAGCATTGTGATTGGGGGGAAATTTATTTTTTGTTTAAAAAAGGGGATTGGTGTAATTAAATTTTTAGGGGGGGAAAAATTTGGGGAAATACCTTTTGGGGGTTTTAGTTTTTGGGGAAAAAAAAATTTTTTTTGGTACCCCCCAAATAAAATTTATAATTTTAAATGAAATATATATTAATTTAAATATATTATAAAATATATACGCTAACCCCACCAACAAAAAAAACAGACAACACACACACACACACACACACACCACACCCCACACACACACACCAATATAAAAATATATATATAATATAATATATTAATATATATAAAATATTATATAATATTTTATTTATATTACATACTATTTATTTTCATATACATACATATATATTTTACATAAAACATAATTAAATATCTATAATATCATACAATATATATAAAAATACAAATTGTAGTGGGTGTGCGTCGGGCACGGGGTTTGTGTGTTGTGTGTGTGTGTGTGTGTGTGTGTTTTTGTTGGGTTTGTGTGTGTGTTGTGTGTGTGTTTTTTGTGTGTGTGTGTGTGGTTTTTGTTTTTTGGTTTTTTTTTTTTTTTTTTTTTTTTTTTTTTTTGTTGTGTGTGTTGTGGGGTGTGTATATAAAATTTTATTTATATTATAATAAATATAATAGGATAAATAAATATTATATATATATTATATATTAAAAAATTTAAAAAAAAAAAAATATTTTTTAATTATATATTATATATAAAAAATATATATATTTATATATATTTATTATTATATTATAACTTATAATGCATATAATTTTATGTATATTTATATATTATAAATTTTTATATATATAAAATAATATAATATTAAAATATAAAAATTTATTAAAATTTTATATTTTTATTATATATATTTTTAAAATATATATAAATTTTAAAAATGATAAACCCCCCCCATACAACACGGGCACACACGCTCCCCAATACACACACACAACACACACAACACACACCACAAACAAACACATTGTTTATATATATATATTATAATATATATATATATATTAATATATATAATATAATATATTATAATACATTAAATATACAATATTTACAACCTTCACACACAAACATATATAGTATTTTATATATATATATATATATAATATAATATAAATTTTATATATATTTTATATATATATATATTTAATATTTTATCTATCTATCTCTTTCTATCTATCTATCTATCTTCTCTCTAATCTATCTCTATGTCTCTCTTATCTATCTTTTTTTCTATCTATTTTTACATTATTTATAAAAAAACAAAAAGATTTTAATATATATTTATATATATATATATATATATATATAATATAAATATTATATAAAATAAAAAAAATATGAACATATATTATATATTATATATATATATATATATTAATAATATATATATATAATATTATGTTTTTTTTTGTGGTGTGTGGTTGTGTGGGGTGTGGTGTGTGTGTGGTTGTTTGTGTGTGTGTGTATACCCCGAAGTGGCACAATTAAAATTTGTTTATAGAGATTGATAAAAAGTTAAAAAGTAGATGCAAATTATGTAAGATATATAGATAGATGTTAGAGAGATAATTTAATTATATATAGATCATGAGATAGATTGGTAAAATATATATATATAATATTATATATATATATATATTATATATATATATATATTAATTATATATATAGTGTTAATTAAAAAAATTAAAATATATATATTATATAATATATATATATTATATAATTTTAAAAAATATGTATATAATATATTATATAAAATATATATATTATTATATATATTTATATATATATATATATATATATATATATATATATATCTGCCTACCAACATTCACAACATATATATAAAACACCCAAAACACAACACACACCACCACACACATATATATATATATATATATATTATTATATATATTATATTAAACATAATAAAAATATATTATATCAGACAGCAATCCCACACACACACACACACACACACACAAACACACACACACACACAACAACAATATACATATATATAAAATATATATATATATATATATAAAATTTTTAATATATATCTATATATATTTTATATATTATATATTTTCAATTGCATTTATTTATAAATCCTATATCAACAATAACTAATTTTTATAAATATTATATATATTAATAATATATATATATATAAATATATAATTGTATGTGGGTTGGCGTGCGTGCGCATGGGGTTTGTGTCTGTGTGTTTTTGGGTGCTTATGTGTGTGTCCGTGTGTTTGTTTTTGTATAATTATTTAATAGTATTTGCATATAATTTCATAATAAAAATAAGGGTAAATAAATAAATAAAAAAATAATATATATATATATATATAATATATAAAATATATATATATATATATATTCATAACTACATATATTGAATTATAAATGCATATATATATAAAATATATATATTTTAATATAATATATATATATAATATATTATTTTATATATATATTTTTGCATACCACCATACCACAGAGGACAAAACAGACACACACACATACACAGGACACACACATACACAACAAACATATATATATATATATTTTAAAATATATATATTTTATATATATATAATTATATAACATATATATATTATTATATAGATATATATATAATATTTTAATATATATTATATATAAAATATATATATATATATATTTTTTTTGTGTGTGTGGTGTGTGTTGTGGTGTGTGTCTTTGTTGTGTTATATAGAAATATTATTAGTGTGGGTTTTGTTATTATTTCTATATATATTTTATATAATAAAATATATATATATATATTATATATATGAATATATATTCATGTAATATATTCTTCTAATATATGTATGAATCAAAATATATAATATATTATATTATTATATTATTATATATTATGTATATACATATATACTCATTAATATTGTAATATTTTATATTATAACATCTCTGTTTTTTATTACTATCACTTCTATATTATCACATTATCATCTACACTACTATAATTAAAAAAATATTAGATATAAATAAATATTTTCCCAATTTGTTTCCCATGGGGGGACATTCAGGTACAACTTAGGTTTATTTAGTGCGGGACACCTATTATTCACATTTAAAGCCAAAACAGCCTAAATTAATCATTATTTGATTAAAAAAATAAATCCTCAGTATTCAAACTCGGGGGGGCATTAGAGACGCTTAATCCCCTTTCAGAAGATTTTTGGGGG
>NW_023657746.1:82790-92790 GCF_015228065.2 Penaeus monodon
GGGGGAAGGATGGGGGGATCGAAGAGATGATTAGTAAGAGGAAAAGAGCGGGGCTTAACCCAACATGCGGGGTAAAGTTGGGGGCATAGCTGATAGACGAGGAAAGGAGGATAAAGGTCAGCAAGGAGGCCCGCGCCATCGGTGGTTCGCTGCCCTGGCATAACGGTGACTCGCTTCGCATGAGCTACTCACGAGTCGGCGAGGCCACGCGCCCGGGCTGCGGATCACTCGCTAACGAGGGAGGTTGGGAGCGGTAAAGGTGGCCTGTCCGGCGCCATCGGACGCCACCGTGCACGGACTTCTCGCCCATGGCAACGGTGTGTCCCGGTACCGTGAGCTACAGGTTGAAGTACGAGTGAGATCGCTAATCAGAGGCTACCTCCCTTGCCCGCGTCGAGCAGAGATTTCTCCCTGTCGGCGGCAGGACTTCTAGGGAGATGTGCTCTGGCGATCTCACCACGTTTGGGTTATCAACACTGGCCATGAATCTCCTCCCCCACTCGCGTGTTGGCACTCCTTACGCCAAAGGAGCCACGGTCATGGCAGGGTGCAGGCGGCAGATGTCACGTGTCGGAAATCCGAAACCAGTGAGATGGAGGTAAGGATTTGGATAAGGGACGCTGGTGCTATGTAAGGATAATGAGATGAGGCGAGGGCGAGGTTGTGTGACACACGGAGAAGAGGAAGTGGGAGAGGAGGGAGTTTAAAAAACGGGATAGGGCTCTCGTTAGGGGAGTTTGTTTATTTAAAGAGGTAATTAAAAGAGGTTTTTATGTATAACAACCCCCTAAAACTATAAAAACCAAAAGAAGAACAAAGTTAAGAACGAGAAACTAAAAATAAAACGAAAGAAAAATTAAAAAAACAACGCAAACACTAACGTAAGAAAATAAAAAGCTTAAAAAAGTTTAGGCGATAAATTTCGGCGCTCGAACACCCGCTCTCGCGAGGCCCGCAACAATCGCGCCGCGACGCGATTGGCCGAGCCGGGGCGAGGGCGGGCGCCGAGTTTATAGTAAAAAACGCCGAAGCTAACGTAACTTAACTTAACATTAAAAGTTTAAAACATTTAAAACAGGGCTCTCTGGACCTCTAGGTCTCAAGGTTTTTGAGTGGGTTTTCTTTGTAAAGAGATCTTTGACACCCCCACGCAGAGACGACCTTGGCCCTTGTGCTGATAACTTTGGGTGTTATCTTGCACACCTTGCTGTGAGGCTAGTATTTTAATTGTAGGCCAGAGTGCTTACAATTAAAAATACGAAGCACTGTGGCAATTAGCAGTTTTACTGCGAGGTGCCGGCCGAACCCATAAGGGTTAGATTCCCCGTTCGGCAGGGTCCTAACCCCGACCGGCCCTAACACACAAAGACTGTTAATTGCCCAGTGTGTCTTCCTTTTTGATACCACTACCGCCCTTGCACCATCCTGTCAAATTAGCTTCTGCTAGACTTCCCTCCCTGACCTTCATCATCACCCTCGGGCTATGCCTTCATGGGTCACGTAATCAAATTATCATATTCTGGGGAGCCCATTCTCCTGTGAGTGGCTCTCCAGAAAATCTTCTCAATCACAGAAGTTGCCGTGACACACTGTTTTAAAGTTCATAATGGCTACAAAGTTGTTGTTGCCAAGCCTGAACAGCTGACCCCCTTCCTCTCCTCGACTGGCCAAAGAACACTCGCAGAACAAGGCTTCAAACCTCTCCCTTCCCCTGAGACTAAGGCTAAATGCACGGTCGTGGCGAAAAAGATCGACAAGACAATCCTGCACGATCGTGCGAGTCTATCCAGGCGGAAGTCTCGGCCAAAAACGACGTCACTGTCGTTGATGTTTACAAACCCCAGAGTCACGCATCGTAAAGATCCGTTGCTCTGCGCCTGAGGAGGCACAGAAGCTCCTATCTCGTGGGATTGTGATGTTTAACACATCCGTCCCCACCTATAATGTGGAACCTGAGAACTTTATTCAGGTTGACCAGTGCTTGAAATGTTACCGATTTAACCACACAAAACACACATGCACACACGAACAGAGATGCAGCAGATGTGGAGAACCTGGACACTTCTTTGCCACATGCAACAAAACCATCAGATGTTGCAACTGCGAGGGGCAGCATGTCGCTGTCAGTGGGTCTTGCCCCAAACGCAAAGAAATTATTAAGACAAAAGACAAGCACAAAAACAAAACAACAACCCAACCTACGCTTCAACACTCCGACCCTTACAAACATCCACACCCACCACAAACCGACCCAACACGATTCCCTCGGGAAACACAATGCCTCTACCACCTCATTTTCCCCAAAACAACGCCTTCATACCTAACAACAACCCCAAAATACAGACCATACTACACGTAGCTTTAATAGCTGCAAAATACAACGCCAAGAAATTCACAAACATACTCCCAACACTACTACAAAAAAACGGTTTCCCCAGCATTGTGATCCCCGAGGAAATCTTCGAAGACGAGAACCTGTACATACCTGAGTATCACGCACAAACAAACACAAACACCGAGGCTAGAGTGGCGACCACCACCTCACCACAGCCCTCTACCTCTCATGCACACGTACTCCCACAACCACAACCACAACGCAAACCATGATAATAATGATGATAATAACAGGAATTGTGTCCATATATAATAAAAAAGGTAAAAGAAAACAAATCCCAAAAGTCGAAAAAGCGGCAAAATCTAGCGAAATATAGCCTTTTGAGAGTAGACTCCAAAATGACGTTTTTTCCATTCATTTGATGATTCTGGCAATTATTAGGGTAATAATGATAATAATTACCAGAATTCTATTAATCATGACAATAATGATGATA
Organism: Penaeus monodon; assembly: GCF_015228065.2. Classification (NCBI taxonomy): domain Eukaryota; kingdom Metazoa; phylum Arthropoda; class Malacostraca; order Decapoda; family Penaeidae; genus Penaeus; species Penaeus monodon. The sequence continues at coordinate 85,622 of NW_023657746.1, forward strand.
AAAAGTGAGAATAAAGAGAATTTGGATAACATTTGATGATTATTAATATTATTACTATTATCATTATTATTATCATTATTATCATTATTATTATTATTATTATTATTATTATTATTATTATTATTATTATTATTATTATTATTTTTTCTGGTAGTATAATTGTAAAAATAATTATTATAACAGTAATAATTACAGTAATAACGATATTAATTGAAATAATGATATAAATAATGATTATAAAAACGTTATTATTGTTATTATTATTGTTATTACTTTTATTATTGTAGTTGTTATTAGTATAGATGTAAGATTATATATTATAACTGCAATAATTGCAATAATAATGATGATAATTGCAATAATGATGATAATAATTGCAATAATGATGATAATGATGATGATAATGATGATAATGATGATGATAACGATAATAATGATGATAATCATGATAATAATGATGATAATAACAGGAACTGTGTCCATATATAATAAAAAAGGTAAAAGAAAAAAAATCCCAAAAGTCAAAGAAGCGGCAAAATCTAGCGAAATAAAGCCTTTTGAGAGTAGACTCCAAAATGACGTTTTTTCCATTCATTTGATGATTCTGGCAATTATTAGGGTAATAATGATAATAATTACCAGAATTCTATTAGTCATGACAATAATGATGATAAAAATGAGAATAAGAGAATTTGGATAACATTTGATGATTATTAATATTATTACTATTATCATTATTATTATCATTATTATCATTATTATATTATTATTTATTATTATTATTATTATTATTATTATTATTATTTATTACTTTAATTATTAGTATTATTGCAAAAAATATATTATAACTGTAATAATAACAATAATAATAATAATAAGTATAATTATAATAATACTAATTGTTATAATATTGTTATTAATATCATTATTGTTATTACTATTATTATTGTAGTTGTTATTAGTATAGATGTAAAATTATATATTATAACTGCAATAATTGCAATAATAATGATAATAATTGCAATAATGATGATAATAATTGCAATAATGATGATAATGATGATGATAATGATGATAATGATGATAATGATGATGATAACGATAATAATGATGATAATCATGATAATAATGATGATAATAACAGGAATTTGTGTCCATTATAATAAAAAAAAGGTAAAAGAAAAAAATCCCAAAAGTCGGAAAAGTGGCAAAATCTAGCGAAATATAGCCTTTTGAGAGTAGACTCCAAAATGACGTTTTTTCCATTCATTTGATTATTCTGGCAATTATTAAGGTAATAATGATAATAATTACCAGAATTCTATTAATCATGACAATAATGATGATAAAAGTGAGAATAAAGAGAATTTGGATAACATTTGATGATTATTAATATTATTACTATTATCATTATTGTTATCATTTTTATCATTTATTATTATTATTATTATTTTTATTATTATTATTATTATTATTAATTATTATTACTTTAATTATTAGTATTATTGCCAAAAAATATATTATAACTGTAATAATAACAAAAATAATAATAATAAGTATAATTATAATAATACTAATTGTTATAATATTGTTATTAATATCATTATTGTTATTATTATCATTATTATTATTTTTACTGGTAGTATAATTGTAAAAATAATTATTATAACATTAATAATTACAGTAATAACGATATTAATTGAAATACTGATATAAATAATGATTATAAAAACGTTATTATTGTTATTATTATTGTTATTACTATTATTATTGTAGTTGTTATTAGTATAGATGTAAAATTATTTATTATAATTGCAATAATTTCAATAAATATGATAATAATTGAAATAATGATGATAATATTGCAATAATGATGATAATAATTGCAATGATAATGATGATGATAATGATGATAATGATGATGATAACGATAATAATGATGATAATCATGATAATAATGATGATAATAACAGGAATTGTGTCCATATATAATAAAAAAGGTAAAAGAAAAAAAATTCCAAAAGTCGAAAAAGCGGCAAAATCTAGCGAAATATAGCCTTTTGAGAGTAGACTCCAAAATGACGTTTTTTCCATTCATTTGATGATTCTAGCAATTATTATGGTAATAATGATAATAATTACCAGAATTCTATTAATCATGACAATAATGATGATAAAAGTGAGAATAAAGAGAATTTGGATAACATTTGATGATTATTAATATTATTACTATTATCATTATTATTATCATTATTATCATTATTATTATTATTATTATTATTATTATTATTATTACTTTAATTATTAGTATTATTGCCAAAAAATATATTATAACTGTAATAATAACAGGAATAACGATATTAATTGAAATAATGATATAAATAATGATTATAAAAACGTTATTATTGTTATTATTATTGTTATTACTATTATTATTGTAGTTGTTATTAGTATAGATGTAAAATTATATATTATAACTGCAATAATTGCAATAATAATGATAATAATTGCAATAATGAATATAATAATTGGAATAATGATGATAATGATGATGATAATGATGATAATGATGATAATGATGATGATAACGATAATAATGATGATAATCATGATAATAATGATGATAATAACAGGAATTGTGTCTCATATATAATAAAAAAAGGTAAAAGAAAAAAAATCCAAAAAGTCGAAAAAAGCGGCAAAATGTACCGAAATATAGCCCTTTTGAGAGTAGACTCCAAAATGACGTTTTTTTCCATTCATTTGATGATTCTGGCAATTATTAGGGTAATAATGATAATAATTACCAGAATTCTATTAATCATGACAATAATGATGATAAAAGTGAGAATAAAGAGAAATTTGGGTAACATTTGAGGATATTAATATATTACTATTATACATTATTATATCTTATTATCATTATTATAGATATTATAAGATTATTATATTATTTAGTATTATTATTATTATTATATTATTACTTTAATATTAGTATTATTGCAAAAAATATATTATAACTGTAATAATAAACAATAAAATAAAAATAAGTATAATTTAAAAATTACTAATTGTTATAATATTGCTATTAATATTATTTTGTATCATTATCATTTTATTATTTTTACTGGTAGTATAATTGTAAAAATAATTAGTATAACAACTACCAAAAAACTAATAATTACAGAATAACGAATAATTGATAAATAATGATATAAAATAATGAATTATAAAAAGACGGTATTATTGTAATTAGTCATTGTTATTACTATTATTATTGTGTTGTTAATTAGTTATCGATGAAAATTATATATTATAACTGCAATAATTTGCAATAATAATAGAAATAATTGCAATAATGAATATAATAATGGGAATAACGATGATAAGATGATGATAATGATGATAAGTGCTGATAATGATGATGATAACGATAATACTGATGATAATCATGATAATTAATGATGATACTAACAGAATGTGTCCACCATATATAATAAAAAAAGGTAAAGAAAAAAAATCCCAACAAAGTCGAAAAAGCGGACATATGTAGCGAAAATATAGGCATTTTTGAGAGTAGACTCCAAAATGACGTTTTTTCCATTCATTTGATGATTCTTGAAATTATTAGGGTAATAATGATAATAAGTACCAGAATTCTATTAATCATGACAATAATGCTGATAAAAAAAGGGAGAAATAAAGAGACATTGGATAACAATTTGATGATTATTAATATTATTACTTATTATCATCATTAGTATCGATTATTATTATTATTATTATATTATGATTATATTATTATTATTATTATTATTATTATTATTATATTATTATATTACTTAAGTATAGTATTATTACCAAAAAATTTTTATAAACTGTCCTAATAGTAATAATAAGAATAATAAGGTATCATTTAATAATACTAATTGTTGACAATATTGTTATTAATATTATTATTGTTATTATTACATATTATTATTTTGACTGGTAGTATAATTGTAAAAATAATAATATATTATTACTCTTCATACTCCCCTCTTCCTCATTCTTCAAATCCTTCAGCTTCTTCTACTTATTCCCCCTTTCTCCTCCTCGTCTACCTCCTTCCACTTTTATCCACCGATCCCCCAGTATCCTCCTCCTCCTCCACCAATGATGTATATGTACAGTTATATATATATAGTATATATATATATATATATATATATATTATATATATAGATATATATGTATGGAATCCATGTTATGTATTTATTTATTTATATGTGCATGTGTTTCTGTGTGTATAAGATGTATATTGTTCATTATATGATCCAGTTAGGATAACTGCGTCTCCTACCTTCCTACATACCTATACGTCTAGGATAGGTTTGAAGAGGTTTAATTAATTTGGTTTAGGTTACGTTTCGTAGGATAGTTAGTTAAGGTTAGGTTAGTTTTATTACAAGTTAGGTAGGTTGGCCTTGTTGGTTAGGTTAGATGACGTTTAGTGGGGGATAAGTTATGTTATCTTATGTAGCATAGGCTTAATTGTGTAGCATACGTTAGGATAGTAAGGGATAATTAAGTTGTTCGTTAGATTGGTAGGCTAGGTTAGGTTGTTCTCTCGTTGTATTAGATGAATAGGTTTACTATTTTGTCCTGTTCGGTTAGGTTAGAGTAGGTTTCGTTAGGTTCGGTTAGATTGATCTAATTAGGTTAGTATGGATTAGGTTAGGTTTAGTTATATTAGGGTATAGTAGGGTTTGGTTTGGTTAGGTTAGTTTAAGTTAAGATGGGTTAGCTTTAGTTTCCTTAGATAAGCTTAAGTTAAATTCGATTTGGTTTAGTTAGGTTAGGACAGAGTGTTACGTTAGAATATTTTACATTTACTTCAGATAGCTTAGGTTAGTTTTGGGCTAGTTTTGGTCAGATTTAGTTCGTTTCGGTGAGATTAGGTTTAGTTAGGCAAGGTTATGTGAGATTACTTATCAGGTTAGGTTTAGTTATAGCTTAAATATGTTGGGTTAGGTTAGGTTAGATTAGTTTAGGTTTAGTTATGTTTTTAGATTGGGTTAGATTTGGTTTAGTTAGGTTTAGGTTAGGTTAGATTAAGGTAGGTTGGGTTTAGTTAGTTTTGGTAAGGTTTGGTTAATTAACTTTGGTTTAGTTAGAGTAGGTTAGATTAGTTTACATTTGTAAAATTAGGTTAGGTTAAGTTTGGTTAGCTCACGTTTAGCTAGCTAGGGTTAGGTTTAGTTATTTTTCGTTAAGTTAGTTTAGCTTATGTTTGTTTAGGTTAGTTCAGGTTCAGTTAGGTTAGGTCTGGGTTAGTTAGGTTAGGGTAGGGTACGTTAGCTTTGGTTAAGTTACATTATTTAACCCAACCTAAGTAAATGTAATCCATTATTATTTAACTTAACCTAACTAAACCTAATGATAATCAACATAAACTAAATAAACCTAATCTTAATTAACATATCCTAATATAACATAAGATAATATAACGTAAATTGATCCTAATCTAAACTAACGAAACTACTTAACCAAACCAAACTAACTTACCCTAACATATACTAACCTAACTAAACCAAGCCTAACTTTACCTAACTAAACCTAATTTAACCTAACCTATCTAACATAGCCACGCACACGCATGGATATATATTTGTTTGTCTGTATGTGTATATATACATACATATATACAGTGAAACAAGGTAATAAAGTCACTGTAAAATTGTAAAAAATATAAGATGTGAAATATTCCTGATGAAGTTTAATAAAAGAAAAAAGTGCACGTCAAGTTCCTTTTTCTTTGCTATTTTGCGGTGGTCTATTTCTTTTTCGACTAAGGTTCGTCTAAAAGAGGATATAAAAATATTTATTAAAATACACACACACACACACACACGTTTATGAAAAAATATATACATATATGTACATATACATATATATTAGGTGTGTGTGTGTGTGTGTATATATATATATATATATATATATATATATATATATATATATATATATATATATATATTATATATATATATATATATATATATATATATATATATATATATATATATATATATATATATCCATTTATTTATTTTTTATATGTGCATGTGTTTCTGTGTGTATAAGTATGTATATTTGTATAATTTATATGTCCAGTTAGATAATTGGCTATCTACCTACCTTCCTACCTACACTTCTATCTACTTACCTACGTATCTACCTACCTAGTTATCTAGTCAGCCTTCTTACCGGCCCATCTATCTATTTGTGTATCTACCTGCCTAGTATCTTGGTTAGGTTAAGTCACGTTAGATTTCATTGTGTTTTGTTATATTACGGTAGGATAGGTTTAAATAAGTTAAATTTGGTTAGGTTACGTTTCGTTAGATATAGTTAGGTTAGGTTAGGTTGATTTATATAAGTTACGTAGGTTGGCTTGGTTAGGTTAGATGACGTTTAGTTGGGATATATTATGTTATTTTATGTTAGCATAGGCTTAATTTGTTTAGCATACGTTAGGATAGTTAAGGATATATTGAGTTTAATTCGGTTAGATTTGGTTAGGCTAGGTTAGGTTTAGTTATCTTCGGTTGTATTAGATTAGAATAGGTTTAGTTATTTTGTCCTGTTATGTTATGTTAGATTAGGCTTTAATACGTTAGGTTTATTTATGTTATGTTCTGTTATATTAAGTTTAGGGATAGTTAGGTTAGGTTTCGTTAAGTTAAAATATTTAGATTAGAGAAGGTTTAGTTACGTTATGTTGTGTTATGTTAGATTAGGTTTCGTTAGGTTCGGTTAGATTGATCTAATTAGGTTAGTATGGATTAGGTTAGGTTTAGTTATATTAGGGTATAGTAGGGTTTGGTTTGGTTAGGTTAGCTTAAGTTAAGATGGGTTAGCTTTAGTTTCCTTAGATAAGCTTAAGTTAAATTCGATTTGGTTTAGTTAGGTTGGGAAACAGAGTGTTACGTTAGAATATTTTACATTTACTTCAGATAGCTTAGGTTAGTTTTGGGCTAGTTTTGGTCAGATTTAGTTCGTTTCGGTGAGATTAGGTTTAGTTAGGCAAGGTTATGTGAGATTACTTATCAGGTTAGGTTTAGTTATAGCTTAAATATGTTGGGTTAGGTTAGGTTAGATTAGTTTAAGTTTAGTTATGTTTTTAGATT
>NW_023657747.1:0-5000 GCF_015228065.2 Penaeus monodon
GGCATAGATCCCCCGGCTTTCCCCCGATTTTCCCTGGCCCAACGGCCTTCGAACATGTACACCTCGATGTGGTTGGTCCTCTCCCAGCCGACCAGGGTGGCAGCTACGCTTGACGATGATCGACCGGTTTACCAGATGGCCTGAGGCCACCCCATCCAGGATATCACCGTCGCCACCACTGCCAAGACCTTCATCAGCACCTGGATCTCTACTATGGAAACTCCTGCGACGGTCACGACCGCGGGTCTCATTCGGGGTCCAGCTCTGGAGACAGCTGATGATTCTCCTCGGCTCGAAACGCATCCGGATCACGACCTACCATCCCAGTGCCAAAACGGCATGGTTATGAGCGCTTACACCGCCAATGAAGGAGGTCCTCACGGCTACATCCTCCACTCGTCACTGGGTGGACCATTGCCTTTGGTGCTCCTGCACATACGGACCTCTCTCAAGCAGGATCTTCAGTGCATCGCTGGCCGAGATGGTTTATGGAACCACCATAGCCTCCCTCGGACTTCATAGTTGCTCCAGAGACCAGGACCCGGGAGCTTTCGGAAAACAGCTTTGCGACCGCATGGCCCTCATCCGCCCCTCTCCGACTCGCTTCACGGCCCAGCGACACTTTTACTTACCACGCGACCTCCAAGACTGCCCCACACGTCTTCGTCAGGCGACCACGAAGCCCCCCTCTGCCCGCACTACGAGGGACCTTTTCCGGTCGTCAAGCGGGACGGGAAGCCCATCACCATCCGGCGTCCCGCGAGGAGAGTACACACATATGCATTGACCGTGTGAAGCCTGCGCACCTTCAGGAACAGTGCAGTTTCAAAGGTTTCACTGGAAGGGAAGTGCTGTGGCGACCACTTCGCGACGAGCTTCCGCACACGGTAGAGCAGGCTCTTTGGCGATCTGGCCCCCGCCAATCCACCCCGAGCTCTTCGGAACCCGACTGGTGTGTACACATCGTGGCTGGGCCATTTGAGCCGCGAACCCAGAACCAACACTCACTGGAAAATCTGCACATGAGGTGGGGAATTACCGCCCCATCTCACTCTTAGAAGCCCCAGGAAACTTTCTAGAGAGGTTAATAACACAGAGAGTCATCCCACACCTTGAAACAACCAATACACAACAATAGGCAATACGGCTTCCGTCCACACAGGGGGACCGAGAGCGCCATCGCCCTCGCTTATGAGATTTTTCTCGGTCTCGCTAACAAACACCAATACTACGGAGACGTCAGCAAGGCCTTTGGCATGACGGTCTCAAATACAAGCTAACACAACTACATCTGCCCCACAACTTCACACGCCTTCTCTGCAGCTTTCCCGGATGACAGGACTGCACAATACGCCTGGGAGCCCACCTAGCACCTCCATCCACCTCGAAGTGGAGTATCACAGGGAAGCATTTATCGCCAACCCTTTATATCCTGTATACAGCCAATCTGCCAGAACCGACACCATACAGCAACTATTTTCCTATGCAGACGATATCACACAGATTTTCACACACCCCTCTAAATCACAAAAACTTCATGAAACGAACAACAGAAAGACTATACAGAACATCAACACCTTTGAGCACCACTGGAAAATACGGGACAAAATAAACAAGTTCAAACTCATACCCAAAGCACGTAAAAATTTCCCACAACCAATCACAATTAACAACCCCAATATTCCATACACCCACACAAAAAATATTCTCGGACTTCGGTTCACAAGCAAGGCTTCACAACACTCTTTAAAAACAAAGAATAGCACAACCAAAACAACACTAACCTAACTGAAACGCTTTTCATGCTGCACACCAAAAACAAAACTCAGACTTTACAAAACAACTGTCAGACCCATTCTAGAATACACTGATACCCCACTGGTTTCAATATCACACACACAAAAACTCCGAATGCAATCAGTACAGAACAAAGCATTACTCTGGGTACACGGCGCAACATTTCTAAAACCGAATTTCAGCAGAAGCTGACAGCATGGAACCACTAAACACACAAATACACAACGAGGAAAAAAAAACACCTGGGCCAGACTACGCGAAAAAGAAAACGAAAAATATAACAACATTTTTGAAAAAAAACACAAACACTACACACAAACCACACCTGGTGGCCCAGACACTACCAATCACAGAACACGAAACACCCACACCGACATACGCACACCCCACACACCGACCCCTGACCTGTGACCATGCCATGTTTTTTTCAATTTTAACATTGGCAAAAAAAATAATAATAATAATAATAGTGATAAAAATAATAATAAAAAATAATAATAATAATAAAAATATAATAATAAAATAGATAAATAAATAATAAAACAAACAAATAAAACAAGAAGTCACCCTCAGAATCCCCAAAGGATTGTCCAATCCATGCCACCAACACTTTAAAAAAAATCAACGACAAATAGAGCGACCATCGGCTCTGCCAGCTCACTTGTGAGCCCATCTGTGCGCTTGGCTACCTTGGCGTCTCTCAAAAGTATATTCGGCGGCGCTGGTTTACCACGGCTCGTCACTTTGCCCGCCTTGGCCCGCCTAGTGGTCGGGGGAACAGCGCTGACGAATTTAAAAGAGAGATTCCAAAACAGAACATCTTACAACTTGCTACGGACTCTGACTCGTTGCCTGCGATTTTTGGGAGTGCACTCGTGCGATTGGAAAAGGCAGGGGACACCAGTCAGGGGACGAGCAAGATGGAGATGTTTTACGGAAAAAGGGAGAAAAAAAACAACACTCCCTCCCCCCCAAAAAAAAGCCTTCAAATCATTATGTTATTTTTATGTTCGTATTTTAACACACTATAACCCTTACCCTTTGTTTGCTTGCTTGCCTTTTGTTTTTGTTTCTGTTTTTGTTCCTTTTTCTGCTGATTCCTGTTTTTTTTTTTGTTTTTGTTCCCTTGTGTTTATGTTACATCAACATAATCTCATAGTTGCTTAGTTTTTTTATGTAACATGCTCCCTTTTCGTCCCCACCCATTTGCAATAGTCAGACCTAGTTGTCAAGGTCTCACTCCCCCGCTTTATACTATATTATACCACTTTTTTCCTCTATCCTTTTTTTTAACGGTAATTCATGTCTGAGCCGCCGTGGTCACAGCATGATACTTAATTGTAGTTTTTTATGTTGTGATGATATTTGGGGTGAGTACGTAGTAGGGTCCCCCCGTTCCTTTCCACGGAGAGTGCCCGGGGTTACTTTTAGGGAATCATTCTCTGTATTTATCCGGGCTTTGGACCACACTGACTTGGGCGAGTTGCCCACCCAGTGGCTAGGTAGACAATCGAGGTGAAGTTCCTTGCCCAAGGGATAACGCGCCGGCCGATGACTCGAACCCTCGAACTCAGATTGCCGTCGTGACAGTGTTGAGTCGGGTTGCTCTAACCACTCGGCCACCGCGGCCTATATTCCTCTATCCATTTATCACCCAAATCAACCCATCCCACATCTCATTTCACTCATCCCCATCCTGTCTCTATCTAGATCTCTTTCTCCTTTCAACACCCATTACCCACTTTTTTATATAACTTATATCTCTCACTCTGCCACTGGAGCCCCCAAGCTCTTTTTTTTTTTTTAACTTTTCCCTGTTCCTAGCAATTGAAAACTAATATAAAGGTTAAAATAAATATAAAATGAAAATAAAATTTTAAAAATTAATAAAATCAAGTCAGTTCTTTTTTTTAGTTAATAAGTTAATTTTTTTGTTAATATTTTAAGTTAAGTACCATTTGTTCCTTGTATTTAAAAAAAATGTTCATTAAAACTTTACTCCTTTACTAACCTAGGTATTTAGTAATAAAATACAAAATCAACAAAATAACATAAAACGTAAAAAAAAAAAAAAAAAAATATATATATATATATATTTATATATATATATATATATAAAATATAATAATTATATATATATACACAATTATATATATATATATATATATTATATATATATATATATATATATATTTTATATATATATATATATATATATAATAAAAAGAGGTGTTTGCTTTATTTACTTTAAAATCAATATCCACTTTTTTTCTCGCCAGTAAAACAATTATAAATAAAACATAACTTATCACTTACCCTCACCCCTCGAACCCCAGACATGAAGGAGAAATATTAAAAAACAATATGTATAACTATGCAAGGGGCTTTCGCCCCCCTATTTTTTCCAATCCTAACTTCCTTAAGTTTCACCACTTTAACCTTCCCCCCCCCTCGATTCCTTCACCTCTTTACTTCATTATTTTTCTATTTTAATACTCACTCATCGGCTAGGCTCTCACCCAAAGCATACCTTTGTAAGCTCCATAAATAAAGAGCCAAAATTTTACTAACCGTAGTGTTTACCTAAACCTACAATGGCACTTTCCCGACCACTTACCATGTTTAGGTACACGTGCTATCTACATTTTTCATGTCTGAAGCTTAGACCCCTGAATACATAGTTACCAAGATACGTGATCCTTGGCAACATACACACTCTGTCTTCTTTTCCTTTCTCACTTATTTGACCTATTCCTTATCAACATGTAAACACTGGCCTTCCCTTTGTTCTTGCTCCCACACAGGGTTAGTCTGTTTTATCGCTAAATGCATGTTGTGTCTCATTGACGCTTGTAAGTATAAAAAGTGATGCCTCAATTGTAATCTCATCAACAACTTCACTGTTGAAATACTCTCTTGTATTGTGAAGATATTCATTCCATTCGTACCTTTTATACATTTGTTAATATATATATATATAATATATATATATATATATATATATATTATATACTATATATATATCATATAAATATATATATATATATATATCCCTCTATCTGTATATGTATATATATGTATATATATGCATGTACATATAAATATATATACAAAAATATACACACATATAAATATATATGCCCATATATCTACAGTATTTATGCAATATATATATATATATATATATATATAATTATATAATA
>NW_023657747.1:15000-20000 GCF_015228065.2 Penaeus monodon
CTATACCATGTCCAGTGATTTAGGGTTGGAGCGCTGATACCAAGAGCCAGAAATCCTCAATTCTCTGGGACCTAGTAAAATCCCCGAGAGGCCCATTCTCGCTCCTGAGCCTTGGGGCCGACAGACATTTTTGTAGCCAGCTCAAACACAGCCGGATACTGCCTGAAGTCGCCCAGAGCAATGCGAATGTCTCGCCGATGGCAATTGTCTGCCATGGATAAAAATTTGGCAAAGAACACCTATTTCACATCGAGTTTGCAAACTCGAGAAGAGTGTACACAGTAATAAGAGACACGAAGCTAAAAGCATGCTTCACTCTCGTGCCTAATACGCTTATCAACCGATGTTACCCCAACTACCCAGGGGGAAAGTCCCCTGGGGGATGGCTATGGGGTTACTCCCGGGGTGATGCCTCGCCATGTCCCAAAACCCGTTGGGCAGGTGACCCCCCCATACTGATCGTGGGGCTCCAGGTCTTTTATCTCCGAAAGGGCAGCCACCTCAACTCCCCAACCCCTCAATTCCGCAAAAGGGCCGGATGTTCCAAGCGGGGGAACCCCGGGTGCTCGCCCGAGGTTAAGCTCGGGTGGTCTGCCCCCCCGCCAACACTGCCCCAAAAAAAGGGGATTGGCCGGTTCGGGGCCCAATGTTTCCCGTGGGGTTTCCCCACTACATAATTATATACATATTGTATGCATATTATCTACATAGTATATGTGGTGGGTGTTGGGGTGTGTGGTGTTGTTTGGGGTTTTGTTTGGTGTGTGTGTGTGTGTGTGTGTGGAAAATATATGTGTTATATATTTAGGTTCAAAATAATATATATATATATTAATAATCTTAATTATATATTAAAATATATTAAAATTTTTATATTTTTATAAAATATATATATAATATTATATATATTTATATAATAATATATATATTATTTATTTTATATATATTATAATATATTAATTATATTTTTTATTACTTAGTGAACTAAAATAGTATTCACACACACCATTAATAATTTATTTCTTTAATTATATTAAAAATATATTATATATTATTATATTATATATATACTAAAAATGTTTTTATATATTACATATAATTTATATATTAATATATATAATATATATATATAATATATTATTTATTATACATTATATTCACACACCACAACACACAGACACACAAAAACCCCCCCACCCCCCCCCACCCCACACAACACAACCCCCAAAACACACACAACACCACACACACACCCAACCACCACACACATATATATATATATATATATATATATATATTATATATATATATAATTATATATATATGTATATATAGTTATGTACTATATGGTGCAAAATAATTTCATTAAAATCTAAAGCCACACACACCCCCCACAAAAATTGTTTTGTAATAAAATTTTATTAATTTTTATTTTTAATTATATTAATATATAATTATATATACTATATATATATAGAAAAGAAAAGATATAGAATGATATGATATAGAAAATTAAATTTAAATATTATATAATATATATAAATAATATATATAATATTTAATATAAATTTTAATAAAAATAAAAATAATATATAGGTTTTATTTTTTTTTTTTATGTGTTATTTAAAAAATATGTGAGTGTGGTGTGCCCCCCCCCAATATATATATAAATATATATATATATATATTATATATAATATATATATATATAATCTATATTATATATATATAATTATTTTTTATATGTATATATTATATTTTTTTTTTTTTTTGTGGTGTGTTTTTTGTTTATGTATTTATATATATTATATTTATAAAATAAAATAATATAAAAAAAAAAAAACAAAAAAAAAATAATTTTTTTTTTTTTTGTTTTTTTGTTTATTTTTTTTTTTTTTTTGGTATATATATTTATTACATATCATATGCAACCCCCAAAACAAACACACACAACACCCCACACACAACAAAAAAAACAAAAAAAAAAAAAAATAAATAACAAAACCAACAAAAGAAACAAAAAAAAAAAAAAAAACCAACAAAATAAAAAAAAAATCAAAACAAAAAAAAACAAAACAAATAATACAAAAAAAAACAAAAACAAACACACATTAAGGATTTTAAATATATAAAAAATATATTAACTTTATTTAAATATTTTATTTTTAAAAACATGGTAAAAGTAGAACAATTATTTATATTTTTTCAAACAAAAATAAAATTTTAAATTTAATTATATAATAATATATTATGTTAATATATTACCTTGTAATTATTAATTTTTGAAAATATTTATTTATCTATAATATATATATATATATAAAATATATAATATATATATATAATATATATAAAATATGTGTGTGGTGGGTGTGTGTGGTGTGTGTGTGTGTGTGCATGTGTTGTTGAGTTGCATTGTGATGTGCGTTGCAACACACACACCCCACACAAAAACCCACCCACATTTTATATATATATATATATATAGATTATATATTAATTATATTATAGTTTAAAAATTATTATATTATTATTATTTTATATTTAATTTTTATTTTGTTTAATTATGTTATATTGTAATTTTATATTATTTTTTATATTTATAATATATATTAATATATAATATATATAATATTTGGTGGGGTGTGTGTGTGTGTGTGGGGTGTTGGGGGTGTGTGTGGTGTGGTTGTGTGTGGGGTGTGTGTGTGTTTGTGTCATCCCTAAAACATACATACATATCAATATGCCGCCCCAAAAACACACCAACAACACACACACACACACACCCACCCACCCACACCCCCACACACGCACCACACCCCCACACCAAAAACCACCCACACACACACACACACACACACACAACAAAACCACACAACACAAAACCCACACACACACACACCCCACACACCAAAAACCCACAACATTCACACACACAATACACAACACACCTACACACACCACCACACCACACCACACACAATCACATTCGACGGAACTTCAAAGATGATGAAAGAGGAAATTAGTTAGACGCTTTTGAGTGTCGAGCAGGGATGTATGTAGGTCGTTCGCTCTGACTGGGAGGCCCTGGCAGCGGAGGTGAGAGACAAATCGTGTTAGTGAGGCGCTTGGCTTTGCTCGGGAAACGACGGAAATGAAAGAGTTGGTGTGACAGATTTGCTCAAGTGTATATGAATAGAGGATGAGTCCCTTGATGCTTAGAGATATTATTGGCTCTGTTGATCTATTAATATTGAGCAACAATTTTGATGCTCTAGTAGGATACACTTTTTAAATCAAGATGGGGCATATGTAAACGAAAGAAAATAAAAGGGGGGGATGACGAGAAATAATAAAGGGGCATAGCCCTTCTCACAGGTGTAATCTAAAATACAAATAAGAAGGGTAATAGTGGTCTCATTTGGCTGCCTAGAGCATTTCTCCTGACGTCTAATACCCGAGTGCCCTTTAAGACCTCTGTCCTGGCATGTCCTGTCCGCCATCTTTATCATTTGTCCCCTAATCTGTCTGCATGGTGCTAAGTGCTAATCGGAAAAACTTCCGTAGCCAGTGTTGCCGCTGGTGTCATATTCACTGTCCTTTATATGAGGTCTGTTTGACTTTTGGCTGTCCCTGCGAAGGAGTTAAACCTTTGGTTGGTCAACAACTGCGAATAAAATACATCAACGGAAGCATAAGTACACACATGGATATTGTTTTTCCTCGGTTTTTTTTAAACTGCTTTATTTTCTTAACCCTTTTCTTTAATATCTTGTCCAAATCTCTTTTGCAACTTGTGTCCGGGCAGGTGCCTTGATTCGTGACGCTTGGATTTAAAACCTTTATTTGATCAGAGACCACTGTACTCTACTCCACCATTTCTGCGTTATTATTTTTTGTAGTCACTCAGGTTACTGATTTTTTATTAATGATTTCCTTGTAAATCCTTTGTTTCCCCCTTCACTTTGCTTGTAATACTTTTTTTCTGGTTATTATTTTATTCCCTTCCCTATTCTTTGTTGTAACTTGATTTACATAAATCACCTGCTATCAAACAGTATAGTAGTCAACGCGCAGTTTCTTTGTGTACTTTTCTTTCTTCTTAGCTTCCTTTACTTTGCTAAGGGGTCTGTGACAGTGCCTAATTCGCCTGTTAAAGCGTGCATGCGATTTCTTTCTTTTGATCTTTCCATAGCCCCTTCCGGGAAAATGCCTATCTTTTCCTCGATTATACACGTATAGCGCTTCTTGTAATCACTATGCCTTGTGTTCTGATCCTGTTCTTTCCCCTCCCTCACTTGCTAATAATTACTAGATTCTTCTACAAGACTTCTCTTCAAATGCATTCTCTTCGTTTCCTTGCTCTTTATAAAGGATTTGGTTATGGACTGTTCCCCTTGATTGTGTCTTCACTTTACATCTTGAGACGATAAACTTGGTACTTATCCACTTCGTCTAAATGAGAGGTTCTGGCGTTTGACAATACTTACTGTGAGATTATACATTATTTTTGAAGGAGACGATCCTGCGTCCTGCCACACTTATCAAAAAAACAGAATGCATGTTATGCGGGTAGTATCACTGAGAAAAAAACCGACAAGCTAAACTAAAGTATCTCTGAATCAAGTACGTAAGACAGTTTTCACAAACAAAACAGCGTTTTGCATGTCTGTGTGGTTATCAGTTATGTATTTTGTGTATGTAAGGACGTGCCTAAAACCGTCTTGCCACGGCATTTAATCCATTAAGGCCTGGCTGATTTCAAACCCAAACGAATGTACGCATGTTTATTCTGTTAAGGCATACCATCAGCAAAAGACAAAGCATTTGAAGACGATAATCATTGTGACAAAATACACTTGGCAATTTAACATAAAACTTCATAAAGGAAATACCAGTAAAGGTACAGTTCGTGAGTAGACAAAAATTCGGGGTGGCTGTGATATTACTACATTACCTTCCTTATGACAAGAAGGAGGAACGATACAGACTTCTTTGGT
>NW_023657747.1:25000-26504 GCF_015228065.2 Penaeus monodon
GTTACAGACAGTATGCAATTTACCCATCTCTTTCATTTTCCTTACGTTCCACGTTCCGATTTTTAATGTGTTTTTTTAATTGGACATGTTTTCTTTGTCTACATACATACAATACATACATATATATAAATACATTTTTTTTTCAATTATCCTGTCCTACAATGACTTTGACGATCATGGATTTTCATGATTTTCTTGGCAATTTAGAGCGGTGGTTTGCCGCTGCCTTTCGCCTGGTGTTTTTATCAAGTCACCATCTCTAGTTACCCCGGTTCTGGGACCGGCATGTTTGGGGCTGGCTTGCCCCCCATGGCTAGGTAGGCAATCGAGGTGAATTCCATCCCCGGGGGAAAACACGCCCCGGGCCGGGTGACTCAAACCCCTCGTCTCAGATTGCCGCGTGACAGTCTTGAGTCCGATATCTAACCCTCGGCCACCCGCGTCCCATAATACTATATAAATAAGATTTTAGATATATATATAGATATATATTTTTATATATTATGTTTATATATATAAAAGTTAATTATATATCTATCTATATTTACTGTGTGATATATTTAACTATATAAAATTTTTGTATAATATGTATATATAATTAAAATAATTATAATATATATTAAAATTATTAATTTTAAAATTATATAATTGGTGTTGTTTTAAAAAATTTTTTATATATAATTAATAATTTTTATAATAAAATTTAAATTATTATATATATATAATAATTTATATAATATAATATATTTATATATTATATTTTAATATAATTTTAAAAGAATAATTTTCCCTATTTTTTAAATTTGTATATAAAATAGTATATATTATGTATATAAATATATTTTTATTATTTATAATATAATTATTTATTAAAATTATTAATATTATATATATATTTTATAAATATAAAAATTTTATAAAAAAAAATTTTATATTATTTTTTTTATTAATTATTTTCAATGTTTCAATAAAAAAAAATATTATATATATATTTTTATATTTAATTTTTTTATAATTCCCCTTTTATATTATATATAATATATATTTTAATTAATATATATTAATATATATATATATTATATATCCCTAAAAAGTAAAAAAAAAACAAAAAAAAAAAGGGAAAAAACAAAACCACACACACAACAAACAACCACACACGCAACAACACACAACAACCACACACATACACAACTAACCACACCACGCACACATACCACTACAACACCAAAACATCACAACTAATACACCCCACCCCCCCAAAACAACATACCTACAACACACCACCAACAACCCCCACAACCCCACACCACTCACACACTACACACCAAAATACCACCCAAAACTCACACCATACACACATACTATACACACACACACACACATGAAAACACACCCAAAAACACCCCCACCACACCCCACACACACACACACCCAATATAAAATATATATATATATATTATATATATATTTTAAAAATATTTTTTTTATAAAAAATTTTTTTTAT
>NW_023657748.1:0-26504 GCF_015228065.2 Penaeus monodon
CTAAAGTAAAGGGGTTCTTTTTTTTAAAAAAAGGGGCTTGGGGCGGATTGTTTATCATTCCCATTTCTTATTATTTTACGTCTGCGGTATCGACAACCAGGCATGGATACGTGCTAAATTGCAACATAACGATAGATAATTTATCATCTTCGCAATATTCTATTGGCGAGATTGGCGTGATAAACCGGCTGGAATTCGACCCACAGTCATCTTTTTTTTTTTTCTTTTTTCCTTTTACGTTTTGGTTTATAAATCGCATCAAAACGACAAAATCCTTTCCTGCATCAAAACCATTAGTAACTTCCCGTGTACTTTATTTTAACATTGCAAATGGCTTCAACAACAAAATAACTGCAATTAGAAATAAACAGTATTAATCGATGATAAAATGGAAGCTTTGCAAGTGATATGGCGATTTTTTTTTCTATTTATTTCATTATTATATCTTTATCACAATCTATGATTACACTTTCGATATCTGAATTCTCATAATGATAAAGACTGAGAGTCATTCTATAGTTTTTTTGTTTTTATTAGGGGTGGGGGGTGGGGGAGGTTTTAGTTTGTTTCCGTCCATTATTTCTAACTTTGGTAAAATGGTGATGGTAAATTTATCGTGTTAGCTGAATTTTCAGCCTTGGGACTCATAGGCAGTTACTTGAATTATTAAACCCCTTTTTTCTTTTCTTGTTGAATCCATGCCGCCATTCCTTTATTAAATGGCCGAGGAATAAACTTGGGTGTTTTTTTTTAAGCAATTGGTCATATTATAGAACGTCTCTACTAAGGCCTTTGGGGTTTTACATAGGCGGCTGACGTTGTGAAACATTTTTAGTCCATACAGAGATAGTTTCGAGTATTAGATTTTCCGCTGGAAACTGTTATATATTATGTTCCTTTTCATGTTGTGTTGAGGTTATTTATTGAGAGTTCCTAGTATAGTAGGGATTTTCCGCTATTGTACATGTAGTTTTTGAAGAAAAGGGAATTTCGTAGGATGATAAATTCATTCAAAATATTGTGAATAAAGATGGCTGATGTTTCCGACGAATTTCCACAAGCACATGTTCATTGGCGTATTATATGTTATTCAACTGTATATATATAAAAGAAAATTGTATAATCAGTAGGATAGTTTCTATAATATATGTGTAAACCGATATCCTTAGTCTTAAAATAGCGCAGCTGATCTAATATCTAATACGCGAAACTAGAAATGCGTGGTATGAATGGCTGTGCAGGGGTGCCAACCTAATGCACATGAAGAAACGGAATTTAAATCATTTGCACGAGCAGATTTAGATGATATATGAAACTTCATTACAGTTTTGGTGTGTAGATCAGAATTAAGATGTATGACTACAACATCTAACGAAGAGGGAATTTCATACCATGCTTAATTTAATAGATTGTTTGCTTCGCTCATTATCTTTTTCAGTTCCATAAACTACCAACTAAAGTATTGTCCCTGAACTAAAGACTATTTTAATTCATATAGCAATATTGCATCTATATCACTATATTCTTTGATTCCCCCAAAATATTTTTCCTTAAGGTTTTAACAGTTGGTATGCCGGAGACGTATCTGCTTTCCGTACTTTTTACGGCATAACAATTTAGTTTACTTTAGAACAACACTTAAAGCTCATGTTTTCTCATTTCCCTCATAATACCACAATATACCATACACTAACATTGCAATTTATACCAGTTACTAAATGAAAACTTAACAGTTTCCTTTATTTCACGCAGTTTTCTACATCATTACATTCTACCTTATTTCTATCATTGCAAACGTTGCCCAAATATATATAACCACTCTATCAGTTATCTTCCTTTATTACCACCACAGTATATCTCTGAAAACTTCTATGGTCTACAAAATTTTCGCTGTTATCGAGAAAAAACGTTTTACAGTTGTGTCGTCAGTTTTTCCCTCCCTGGCTTGCATTCATATATAGTAATAAAGGAATTATGATGTTGCAGGCGAATATGCTTGTATTTCTTGATATATCCGAGTTTAATGCGATGAAAAAGTCTTACTGGGTTATTTCGGAAGTCCTTTATGTCAAGATGTGTCTGAAATGTGCATAAGAAATCAATTGTTTTGTGCAAAAACAGAATGGCATGACGATGATCTTTTGATGAAAAATTTATAATAAATCCAACTTTTCTAGACAAGAGCGAGTCATAAAGGCAAAAACACACGCAAAAACACAAATGATAGGTATATATTAGGTGGAAAGAATAGACATATTCATTATATAGATTTCATTCAATATTCAATTGACTCGAGGCTTTGAATAGTGCCATATCCATCCTGAGAAATGCTGTCGAACGACCACACATGCAGGCAATCTATCTGCACAAATCCCTCATAAAATCGGCCTCTGCAGCTCCTTAGCAGCCGATTTTGTGCAACATGCAATAGCCAAAGCAAACCCCTCAGCTTAACCCGCCATTCTCGCGCAGGGGAATCCTCATTACGGGACCCATGCATTTAACGTACAAAACGCATCCTATCCTTCATGTCTTTGGAACGTGTGTCATCTCTCCCCGTGGAAGATCGTAATTTTATTCATGAATCTCGTCCCTCCACGTTAAAAGAGAGAAAAGAGAGAGGTTTTAGGTGGCTCTTCCTCTTGGCTGTTCTGTTTGCCTCCCCGACTTTATATGGTGACTCGCAGGAGGCCGAGGTAAGCGTCCAGCTCCTCTTCTTTTTCACTAATTACTCAATGACGACCTCTTGTTCCTCGTGATACTGGCGGGTTTTGGCCTCGCCGACGTCCCCCCGGTGGGAAATGCCCGGGGCCCACTTCCCAGGGAGGATTTCCAGGGCGTTTTTATGCAAAAAGTGTGAGGAGGTTTTGGTGCTCCAGAGAGGTCCGGGATCAGCTGATATGTCGGGGAGTCGCGGGCATTACGAGTTACGGCAATGCATTTCCTCCTCCTCGCTCGCCCTCGGAGGTCGTACTCGATGCCCAGGGGAAGCTTTGGCCCAAGTGACCGTCGGGCTTCCGCTGGGAGTGAGTTTTAAGGTTATTTGTGGTCCGTTTGGGGGCGGAATGATAACTTTGATGAGGGTCATGCCAGGTAAGAGTCCTGAAGGCTCTCGGCCAAGTGCTTGCAATTGCCTTGCAACAGCGGCTGCCCCTTCCTCCTCCTTCAGATCGGATTTTGGGGGGTTTTAGAGGCCGTGGGTGATAGCAGGGAGTTCTGTGTAACTTTTCTCATCCCGAGTGTGAACGAGTTAAGATAACAGTGCTTGTTAATTCACATGATTCAGGGAAAGTCATTGACACATTGTATTAATGTGAAATGTCCTTATCCTTATTATTTTTTTAGGCCTTTTATCATGACTTTTTTATATGGTTTGGGGACAGAATAATGTTAATTGATAAAACTATGAGGATTTATTCTCCTTTTAATCAAATGGTTTACATATATCAGTGTTTTTAGACATTTTATATAATAAGTTTTGAAAATATTTGAAATAATAGATATCTATTTTACTATTGTAAAATGCTTATCAAAAGGTATGATGTTTGTTGGTGTAATTATATGCAATGTGTTGATATTATCCATCATTTGCTAAATTATAATTATGCTGTATTATGTTTTATTGATTTTTATATTGTTGATATTATTAGTTAACTGAAAATTGAAATATGATGTTATAACCCCATTTTCTCCTTATTACAAAGTACTGAATTATGCAAATATGATATTAGTGTGGATATAAACATACTTTTTCATGCCTTAGGTTTTTATGATAAAGAATCAATTTTGATGTTAGTTTGATAAATATTTAAGAAGGAAATAATGTATATGTAATACTAATATGTTTATGCAACTTGTACAAGAAAATCGCCTTTTACATAAATGCTTTCTTTATACACTGATTTATTTTTTTTCAAATGTGGTAATTTTCAAAATTTCGTTTTATTTGGTTTTTTGTAGTGATTTTAATTTATTTTCAGAATTTGTTACTGTAATTTGATTTTAATTTTAATTTTTTTTTTAATTTTTAAAAATTTTTTTTCTTTTTTAATTTTTAAATTTTTTTTAGGGGGGTGTGCGGTGGTTCTGGGGTTTTTTTTTGGGGTGTGGGGGTTTTTTTGGGGGGTTTTTTTTTTTTTTTGGTTTGGGGTTTTTGTATTTGTGATGTTATTATTATTTTTAACCTTATATATTTTCTTTTGTTTGAAAAAAATTATTTTAATTTTTTAATTTTTTATAAATTTTAAAAATTTTTTAATTATATTTTTTTTAAATTATAAATTTTTTTTTTAATATTAAATAAAAATTTTAAAAAAATATATATAAAATATTTAAAATTTTTAAAAATTAATTTTTTTGTTTTTATATTTATAATATATTTTTAAAATTTTTTTTTATATTTTTATATTTTATATTATATTATTTATAAAAAAAATATAATATTAAATTTTTTTATAATTTTAAATTAAAATTATATTTTATTAATAAAAATATTTTATTTTTGTTTTTAAAAACATTATTTATAATTTTTAAAAATTATTTAAATAAATTTTTTATAATTATAAAAAATCTTAAAAATTTTTAAATATTTTTAAATATATATTTTTAATTTTTTATATTTTATTTTATAATTTAAATATTATTATATTTTAAATTTTTTTTTAAATAATATTTTGTTTAAAATTTTAATTTGTAAACATTTAAATTTAAAACCTTATTTGTTATCTAAATTTTTGGGGAATCCTTTTTTTTTTTGGGAAAATTTAAAATATTTAAAAAAATATAAATTAATATTTAAAAAAAAATTTATATATAATATATATTTATAATAATATAATATTTATATATATTATATATATTTTAAAAAAATATATATAATAATATTTTTTTTAAAAAAAATTTTTTATATATATAAATTTTGATATTTTAAATTATATATATATATATATAAAAATTTAAATATATTATATAAATTTTTTTTTATATTATTTTTTATTTATTATTAAAAATGTATTTTAATTTAAATTTAATAAAAATTTTAAATTTTATATAATCATAAAATTTATAAAATAATGTGCTTTTTTTTTTTTGTTTTTTTGTTTTTGTTTGTTGTTTTTTTTTTTTTATTTAATTATTATTTTAAAAAATTTTTAATTTATATATTTTTAAAATTTTAATATTATATATATAATATATATATATTTTATTTTATAATATATTTTATATATTTTTATATAATTCATAATTAATTTTATATATATAAAATAAGCAATTAAAAATAAGAAATTTAAATATTATTTTTTTAAATTAAATTGAAAAATTTTTTTTTTAAAAAAATTTCCCCCTAATTTTAGAGAAAATTTTTTTTAAATATTTTTTCTATAAAAAACCTTTTTTTTTTATTTTTTAATTTATTTATTTTGTGGGAAAAAATAATAATAGTTATTTTTTTTTTTAAAATTATTTAATATTTTTAAAATAAATATCTTTTAAAAAAATAAAAATAAATAAATTTTATTTTATTTTAAAAAGAAAAAAAAATTTATACAACAATGAAAAAATTTGAAGAAAAAAAAACCCAAATTTGTATTTTTAAAATAAAAAGGATAAATATTTTTTTTTTTGGAAATTATTCTTTTTAAAATTTAGTTTATTTAATAATTTTTGTTTTTTATTTTTTTTATTTTAATTATTTAATTTTTTAAAAAAATTTTTTTTTAATTTTTTATAAAAATTTAAAAATAAAAATTTTAAAATTGTTAGGAATACATTAAAAGGGTAAATATTATAATATAATAAAATTTTAATAATCTAAAAATATTATAAAAAGTATTTTGGGAAATAAATGATAAGCATAATTGATAAAAAAATTTAAAAATATATATTAATAAACATATGGGGGTTTAATATTTTATTATATATTAAATTTTAAAAGGTTTTTTTTTTTAAAATCTCAAAATATAAAAAATATTTTAATAAAAATGAAAAAAAATGCTAATTTTTTTATAAAAAAATTATATTTTTATAATTAAAATATTTAATTTTTAAATTAAAAAAGTTTTTTTAAAATAATAAGTTGAAGTGGTTTTTAAATATTTTTTTTTAATTAAAACCCTTAGATCTTTTTTTTTCATTTTTAAAAAATTTTTTAAATTTTAAAGAATTTAATTTTTTAAACATCTTTTACTGCTTTTAATTTTGTCCCTTTTTTTTTGAAAAAAATTTGTTAAAGGTTTTTCCAAAAGCAGGCATTGGCCTATCATTTGGGGTTTGAATCTTTTTTTTTTCTAATTTTCCCCCCTTAGAATTTTTTTTTTAAAAACAATTTTGAAAATTTTAGAAAAAAAATTAAAAATTCTGAAAAGAGCTGAAAAATTTTTTTTAAACACGAGCGGCCCAAGTTTGAAAAAACAATTTGAATTTTTTTTTTTAGGGAATTAAATTTTTTTTCAGAAACCCATTTAAAAGGGATTGGAAAAGTTTTTTTTTTAAATGGGGTTTCTTTGGATTTGTTTTAAGGTCCCAATTTGGAGGCTAAGGTATAGATGAAGGGGGCCCAATGGGGAAAATAATTAGTTGAGTATTTTTTGTCCATTATTTTTAAGGGAATGATGAAAAGAATATTAAAATACAAGCCCATTTTGGTTTGAGAAATTATGTAATTTAAAATCTTTTAGTAAATGAGGAAAAGCAAAGGTCAAATTTTTTAAAAGAGACCCCAAAATTAAAAAAAAAAATTTAAAAAAAATTTTGTTTAAATAAAATAAGTTCCAAAAAAAAAAACCATTTTATCAAAACAAATTAAAAATATTTTATAAAATTAATAAAAAATTTTTTTTAAATTTAAAAAATTTAAATTTTAATTTTAAAACCCCTTTTAAAATATTATTGTTTTAATTTATTAATTTTTTATTATATAATTTTTTTAAAAGATTATATTTTTAAAAAATTTATATTTATTTTTACTTTTAATTTTAAAATTTTTAAAAAATTTTTTTAATATATATTTATATTTTTAAAAATTTTTTTTTTAATAATTCACATGTCAGATTAGGTTATAATTTTTAATCTATTATAAGTTTTTATTTCAAAATTTTTATCTTCTGTTTTGTTACCCTTCTTCTTTATTTTTTATTTTTAAAAAATTTTAATTTTATTTAATTTCTATATTTATTCAATTTTTTAAAATTTTAAAATTTTTTTTTCTTTAATTTTTAAATTTCATTTCATCATTTAATATAATATTTATATTTTTTAAAAAAAAATTTTTAAAATTTTTTAAATTATTTCCAAAAACAACAATCAAACCCCCTTTTTAAAAACCGGCAAAAAAAAGTTATAAAAACCTTTAAAATAAAAAAAACCCAAATTTTTAAAATTTATAACTTTTATTTTTTCCCGAGGGCAGGGGGGGGATGGCCTGGGGGAAAGGGACCCCCTTATTTCCACCCAAGTAAATATTTTTTTTGGGGGGACCCCACCACTACGACCATTTCTAACCCTTTTTTTAAATTTTTTTTTTTTATTTTTTTTTTTAATTTAATTTTTTTTTAACACTTTTTTTTTTATGTTTTTTTTTTGCTTTTTTTTATTTTTTTTTTTTTTTTTTATTTTTTTTTTTTTCCTTTTATATTCCCTAATTTCTTAAAAATAAAAAAACCCATTATAATAAATTTAATGGTTTTTTTCCTTTAAGGTTGGATAATTTTTTTTCCCACCAAAATTTTTACCCCCCCTTCCAACCTACGGCCCTTTCCCCCTTTTAAACCTCCCTTACACCCAACCCCACCATTCTTCCAAAACTATAATTTTTTTATCATATATATTTTTTTTTTTTTCTTTTTAAAATATATATTACATCAAATATTTTTTTTAATTTTTTTTTATTTTTTTATTATTTTTAATTATAAAATTTTTTTTTTTTTTTTTTTTTGGTTAATTTTATACATATTTTGTCCTTTAAAGAAAAAAATTTAACTTTTTTATGTTTTTTTTTTTTATTTTTAAGTATAATAAATTTTATGTTAAAAGTAAGTTTTAGGTTTTTTGTCATTTTATTGCCCAATTGGATTTTTATTTTTAAAATTTTATTTTTCATTTTTTTTTAAACTATTTAAATTTTTTATTTTTTTTTTTTTTTTTTTTTTATTTTTTTTATTTTTTTTTTTTAAATTTTTTTTTAATTTTTTTTTTTTTTTATTTTTTTTTTTTTTATTTTATTTTTTTTTTTTTTTTTTTTATTTTCTTTTCTTCTCTCTCTATCCTATTCCACACTCACTAAACACACACTACCCCCAAATATTTTTTTTTGTTTTTTTCCCCCTTTTTCCTTTTCCCCCATTTTTATTTTAAAGGTTTTTGGAAAAAATATTTAATGTTTTTTTTTTGAATTTTTAAATTTTTGAAAGGGTTTTTTTTTAAAATTATATTTTTTTTTTATTATTTTTTTTTTTTATTTTTTTTTTTTTTTTTTTTTTTTAATTTTTATATTTTTTTTTTTAAAATATTTTATTTTTTCATATTTTTTATTGCTTTTTTAATTATCCATTGTTTTTTTTTTTTGATTTTATTTTTGTTTGTAATATTTAATGTTATTTTTTTTTAAAAATTTTAAATCTTTTGTTTTATTGTTATTTTTGAAATTAGTGTTAATTATTATTATTATTATTTTATATATTTTTTAATTATAATTTTAAAAAATTTTATTTTATTTTTTTTTTTTTTTTTATTTTATTTTATCTTTTTTATTATTTTTTTTTTTTTTTTTTTTTTTTTGTTTTATTTTTTTTATTTTTTTTGGTTTTTATTTTATATTTTTTATATAATTTTAATATTTTTAATTTTATATTTATTTTTTTTTTTTATAACTAATACAAAAATTTTTCTTTTTATTTTTTAAATCTTATTTATTAAATTATTTTTCTAAAGTATTTCTTAATTTTTTTTTCAAAAAAATCCCCCCTTTTTTTAAATTATTTTTTTTCCCCCCCCCTTTGGGGGATTTCCCGGGGGTAAAAAAAATATTTGGGGGGGGGTTTTTTAAAAAATGTTTTAAAAAAAAATATTTATTTTAAACTTAAATTCCCCCCTTTCTGTTGGCCTTTTTAAGGTGGTTAAGGGGGTAATAAAAGAAAAAAAAGGGGGGGGTCGGGGTTTTTTTCTTTACCCCCTTTCTTTGTTTGGGTGTTTTTTGGGTTTTTTTTTTTTTTGTTTTGTTAATTTTCTCTTTTTTTGATTGTTTTTTTTTTTTTTTTTTATTTTGTTTTTAATTTGGGGTTTGGGGATTTTTTTTATTTTTAAAAATTTTTTTTATTTATTTTTATTATTTTTTTTTTTTTTATTTTAATTATTTTTAATATTATTTAATATATTAAAAATATAATTCATTTACCCAACCTTTACTTTTCTTAATTTTTCTTTTACAAAAAAAAAACTTTTCTTTTTAAAAAAAATTTCTTTAAAAAAAAAAAAATATATTTAAAATTTATTAAATTATTATATATTTTTTCCTTTTAAAATTTTAAAAAATTTTAAAAATTTATAAATTTTAAAAATTTTTTTTTTTTACATTTTTCTTTTTCTTCTTTTTTTTTTTTTCTTTTTTTTTGTTTTTTTGGTTTTTTTTTTTTTTTTTTTTTTAAAAATTTTTTTTTTATTTTTTAAAAATTTTTATATTATTTATTTTTTTTATTCTTTAATATTTTTTAAAATCTTATTTAAAATTTATTATTATATTATTTTTTTAATTATATATAAATAAATTAATTTTTTAATATAATATAATATAATTTAAAAAAAATATTTTTTTTTAAATATATTAAATATATATAATATATACCCTATAATATAAATAATATTAATATAATATACAATAATAAATAATATATATATATATATATTTTTTTATATATAAAAAAAAAATTATATTTTTAATAAATATATATATATAGAAACACAAAAACACAAACAAAACAAAAAAAAAAAAAAAACCAAAAAAAAAAAATATAAAATTTATTTTATAAAAAAATTTTCTTTTCTCTTCTCCTTCTCCTTTTTAAAAATTCTTTTTTTCTTTTTTTCCCCTTTTTTCCTTTTTTTTTTTTTTTTCTTTTTTTTTTTTTTTTTATTTTTTTTTTTCTTTTCTTTTTTTTCCCCTTTTTTTTTTCCCCCTTTTTCCCCCCCCCTTTTTCTTTTCTCTCTCTTTTTTTTTTTTTTCCCCTCCCCCCCTTTTCTCCCCCTTTTCTCCCCCTTTTTTTCCCTCTCTCTCTCTCTTTTCCTCTCCTCTCCCCCCCTTTTCTCCTCCCCCTTTCTCTTTTTTCCCTCTCCCTCCTCCTCTCTTTCCCCCCCTTTTTCTCTCTCTCTCTCTCCTTTTTTTCTCTCTTTTTCTCTCTCCCCTCTCTTTTTTCTCTTCTCTCCTCTCCCCCTTCTCCCTTCCCCTCTCCTCCCTCCCCCCCTTTCCTCTCTTCCCCCCTTTCCCCCCCCCCCCCCCCCCTTTTCCCCTTTTTTTCCCCCTCTCTCTCCTCTTTTTCCCTCTCTCTCCTCCTCCCCCTTTCCCCCCTTTTTCCCCCTCTCTCCCCCTTTTTGTTTTCCTCTCCTCTTTTTTTTTTTTCCCCCCCCTTTTTTCTCTCTCTCTCTCTCGGGGTTTTCCTCTCCCTTCTCTCTTTTTCCCCCCTTTTTTCCTCTCTTTTCCCTCTCTCTCTCTCTCCCTTTTTTCTCTCTCCCTCTTCTCTTGTTTCTCTCTCTCTCCCCTTTTCCCTCTCTTCTTTTTTCTCTCTCCCTCTCCCCCCCTTTCTCTCTTTTTTTTTTTTTCCCCCCTCTCTTTTTGTTCTCTCTTCTCTCCTTTTTCTCTCTCCCTCTCTTTTCCCCTCCCTTCTTTCCCCTTTTCTCTCTCTCCCCCTCCCCCCTTCCCTCCTCCTTCCTCTCTCTCCCTCCCCTTTTCCCTCCCTCCCCCTTCTTTTCTCTCTTTTTTTTTTCCCTTTCTCTCTTGTGTTCTCTCTCTCTCTCCTCTTTTCTCTCTTTTTCTCTTCTCTTCTCTTTTTTCTCTCTCTCTCTCTTCTTTTTCCTCTCCCCCTCTCTCTCGTTTCTCCTCTCTCTCCCCCTTCTTTTTTCTCTCTCCCCTCTCTCTCTTTCCTTTTCCCTTCTCTCCCCCTTTCCTCCCCCTTTCTCTTTTCCCCCTCTCTCCCCCCCTTCCCTTCCCCCCCTTTCTCTCCCTTCCCCTTTTTCTCTCTCTTTTTTTTTTCCTCCCTTTGGGTTTTCCTTTCTTGGTTCTCCCCCCTTTTTTTTCTTTCTCTCTCTGTTTCTCTCTCTCTGTTCTCTCTCTCGTTTTTTCCCTCTTCTTCTCTCCCCTTTTCCTCTCTCTCTCTCTCTCTCCTCCTCCCCCCTTTTCCTCCTCTCCCCTTTTTTCTTTTCCCTAAAAATGGTAAATTTTCCAGTAGCAAAAACTAAGATTGATTGAAAATTTTTACTTTTTTCTTCTCTTTCCATTTTTGAAAAATTTTTAAAAAAGGGACCAAAAGGAAAAATATCCAAAAAAATGGGGAAAAAAAAGGGGGAAATTTTCAAAAGACGTTTTTTTAAAACCCCCTTTTATTACTAAAAAATTTTATAAATTTAAATAAAAGAAAAAACAAAATTTAAAAAAAAATTTGGTTTTATTTTTTTGGGGAAAAAGCTAATTCACCCCTTTAAAATTTCCAATACTAAAAAGGGTTTAACAACGGGGCAAAAAACAGCATTTTAGAAATTTTTTTTTGGGGTGAAAAGGTTTTGGAAAATGGGTTCTCACACCCCCTTAAAAAATTCCAGGACCAAAAGAAAGGCAGCAGTTGAAAAATTTTTGGGTGAAAGGATTGGTTTTAAAATAAAATCAGAATTTCGCTGATTTTACTAAAAATTTTCGAATTTGCCCCTGTAACATTTTAAACGCTGTGCAAGCAAAAGGGGACTATTTTTATTAAAAACAAAAATTTTGGCTGCTTTCTTTTTTATGGGGGGAATAAACCCAAAAGGGTTTAAAATACCCAATTTGGAACGAATTTTTGGGAAAGGGAAAAAGGACGGAACAAAATTTTATTCAGGTTTAATAATTTTTTGCTGAATACATTCAATATGGTTAAAATTAAATTTTTAGGGGAATTTGTGTTGTTTTGGTTTGGTTGTTTTTTTGGGTTGGGTGGGTGGTGGGTTTTGTGTGGTGGTGTGGTTTGGTGGTGTGTGTGTGTGGTGCGGGTTTTGGGGTTTGTGTGGTTTGTGGGGGTTGTGTGGTGTGTGGGTTTTGGGTGTGTGTTTTGGTGGTGTGGTGTTGTTGTGTTTTTGGGGTTTTTTTAATTTTAAAATTGTCACTTTTTTGTAACCCCTTTTTTTGCATGGTGGGGGGAAAACCTGCTTTTTTTAAAATTTTTTTTTTTTGAATTTGGGTTATAATATTTTTTTTTTTAAAATTTGTTTAAAATTTTATTTTTTTTTTAATTTTGTTTATATAATTAAAAATTGTTTTGTTTTTTTTCATATCTTTACCTTTTGGTTATAAATTTTTTTTTCCCCTGATATTACTGTTTCCTTTTAAAAAAAAAAAAAATTTTTTTTTTAATGATAAATGAAAGTTGCAGAAAGATTTTTATTAAAATGTTATTCTTTTTGGGGGCCCCAAAAAGTTCTTTTTATATGGCTTTGCTCAAGTATAGTAATCGAAAATTTTATTAAAACATCTTTCAAGTTTATATATTAACCCATATACATTTTTACAAAATAATATATATATTATATATATAAAATATATATATATTTATATTATAAATATATATATATTATAATAATTTTTGAAATTTTGAATATAATTATAACATATACACATATATAATAATAAAATGTGTATATATTGTGTGCCTGCCACCCCTGGGGGGGCAAGCCGCCCAAGCAGTGTGGTCCCGAACCGGGTAAATAAGAGGTGCTGATGAAAAAACCGGGCGGGAAGCAACGGCTACCACCCCCCTCAAATTTCCAAAAAAATCGGAAAAATTTGGAAAATCCATGATTGCCAACGTCCTTAAAAAACAAAATTTTAAAAATTATATATATAATTAATAATAATATATATATATATTATTATTAAAATTAAATTTATATATTATATGTATATATATATATATATATATATATATATAATATATATATATATATATATATATAACATATAATTTTATACATAATTTTTAAACTATAATTTTATACAATATATATACATATCATATATCATTATACATATATATATTACCCAAATATATAACAATTTTATATATATTATATAATATATATAATATATTATATATATATATATTATTTTAATATTATATAATATATATTAATATATATATATATATATAAATATATTATAATATTTATATATTTTATAAAATATTTTATTATATATATTTTTATATTAAAATTTTTATAATTTCCCATAAAATATATATCTATAAACCCCAATATATATATATTTTTAAAATTTAATTATATATATTTATATAAAATAAATTTTATTATATTACACAAATTTTTAATTATATATAATATAATATATTATATATATATATATATATTATATTATATATATATTTAAATAAAATATAAAATAATATAACTTATATATATATATATAATATATTATAAAAAATATATATTATATATAATATAATAATATATATACATATATATAATTTATATATTATTATATTTATATATAATATAATAATATAATTTTACATATTATAATATTATACAATATATACTATATATACTATATTCTATAATTTATTCAAAAATTAAAAAATATAAATATATAAAAATTAATTTTTAATATAATATAAAATTTATAAATTTTATATTAATTAAAAATAATTAAATAAAAATAGAAATTTTGAATTTTTAAATTTTATCCCAAAAAATTAAAATTTTAAATTTTAAATAAAAAAAAATTTTTTTAAAATAAAAAATAAGTTTTTTAAAAAATTTAAATTTTAATAATGGGAAAAAAATTTTTTAAATTTATAATGGAACAGGGTTTTTCTTCCCCCCAAACCCAAAAAAAGTTATTTTTAACAAAAAGGCCTCCTTTTAAGTTTCCTTTTTCTTAAAAACCCCCCAATTAAAACCCCCCCCCTTACATCACCTCAATTGGGGAATGGGGGGGGATGGTGGATTTCCAAAAACCCCCAAATTTAAGCCCCCCTTTTCAAAAGCTTTAGGTAAAATTTTTAAAATTTAATCACCCCTGGGGAAGGTAAAAAGGAGTTTTTTGGGGTTAAAAGGGGGATTGGGTTTATTACTGCTTATGGCCAGAGGAAGGGATTATTCTTTTATTTATTAAAACTTGGCCCTGTTTTTTCTCTTTTCCCTTTCAAGGTAGTTTTTTTGTTTTTTAAGTTGGTTTTTTTATAAATTTTTGCAATTTTTATTTAAAAGGGGGCTATTTTCTTTAATTTAAAATGTTTTTAACTAAAAACCCCTTTTTCCCTTAAAAACATTTGGAAATTTTTGTGTTTTGGGAATTTTAAATTTTTTTTTTTTATTTTTTGCTTTTTGGTTTGGGGGGGACCGTTTTTCCCCTTTTTTTTCCCCCTTTTCCTTTCCCTTTTCCCCCCAAAATTTTTTTTTCTTTTTTTCCCTTTTTCCCCTTTTTTTTAAATTTTTTTCCCCCCTTTTTTTTTAACTTCTCTCTTTTTAAACTCCCCCCCTTTCCCTTCTTCTCTTCCTTCTTCCTTTTTTTTTTTTTTCCCCCTTTTTTTTTTTTTTTTTTTTCCCCTTCCCCCTCTCCCCCTCTCTCTTTCCCCCTTTTCCTCCTCCTCCCCTCCCCCATCTCTCTCTCTCTTCCTCTCTCTCTCTCTCTCTCTTCTCCTTCTCTCTCTCTCCCCTTCTCTTCCCCCCCCCTCTCCCTCTCCTCTCTCCCTCCCTTTTCTCCTCTCCCTCTTCTCTCTCCCTTCTCCTTTTCTCTCTCCCCCCTCTCTCCCTTCCTCTCCCCCCCTCTCCCCTCCCCTCTCCTCTCTCTCTCCCTTTTCTCTCCTCTCCCTCTCTCCCCCCCTTCCCCCCTCCCTCCCCCTCCCCCCCCTCTTCTTCCCCTCCCCCCCCCTTTTCCTCTTCCCCCTTCCCCCCCTCTCCCCCTTTTTCTCCTTCTCTTCTCTCTCCATTTCTCTCTCTCTCTTCTCTTCTTTTTATTTTTTATGTATCGGTTTGTTCTTTTTTTCTTTTGTTCTCTCTTTTTTTTTTTTTCTTTTCTTCTTCAAAAAAATTTTTTGTGTTTTTTTTTTTTCTTCTTCTTTCTTTTTCCTTTTTCTCTTTTCCTCCCTTCCCCTTCCCCCCTTTCTTCTTCATCCTCGGCGTCTTCTCCTCCTCTTTCCCCGGGCCGGGGGAAGGGGAGGATGGGGGTTGTCCCCCAATTGGCCCTTTTGTTCTGGGGTCTTCTTGTGAAGTGATGTAAGATATATGAACCCCAAAAAAAAATGTGTGAATTTTTTTTTTTTTTTTTGAATAAAGAATTTATTAAAAAAGGGGGTTTCATTTATTTTGTTTTCCTTTTTTGTTTTGCATTTTTTTTTTCGAAGTCATTTTCCAAAAAGAAAACGTAAAAATTAGCAAAAAAATTTTTGAAAATTTTTTGCTTTTGGAAAAGAATTTTTTAATTTTTAATTTTTTTTTTTTTTCCGGGGGCGCCCCGGGGAAAAAAAAAGTTTTTAAAAATTTTGGGGCAAAATGGTCCGGAAACCTTTTTTTTCATTCCTTAACCAAGGAAGGCATTTTAAAACTTGGGCCGCAGGGGTTGGCAGAAGACCGAACCCAAAGCTTCCCCCCCCTGGGTTTAACCCCACCCCCTAAAGGGACAAGAATTTGTGGCCCAAAAAAAGGGTGTGGGGGGGTTTTAGGGTAAAGGGCCTTGGTGCTGATCACTCTTCTTTGAAAAAGAATCTCAAATGTGAAAAAAGTAAAAAATGTCAGGGGTTTTCCCTAAAAATTGCTGGAGTTTAAAATAAAAAAAGTTCAAAAGGGGCAAAAAGAGCCCAAAGGGAAAAAAACCCCCGGGGGGAAAAAAAAAAAAAGACACCAAGCCCCAAAAATAATTCCCTCCTAAGGGAGGGCCTGGGAAGTGTGAGGCCAAACTGAGTTTTCGCTGGGGGACAGGGGCAGAGACGGGAAAACTCCCCCTCAGAAGGTAATAACCACCAAACCCAGCGGCAAAAACCCAAAATTTCGGACCATAAAAGGGAGGAAAATTTGGAAAATTAGGAAAGTTCCCGGGAAAAAAAATGAATAAGGACATTTGGGCCCAAAAACGGGCTGAGTCAAAAGGTTTTTCCCGGGCCAATTCTTTCGTTGCTTTTTGGGGGAAATTTTTTTAATTTTAATTTTTTTAGTTATTTTTTAAAATTAAGAGAAAAACCCCGTTTTAAGGGGCCCGTTTTTTACGCCCAAGGAAAAGAAAAAATTTTTTTGGGAAGAAGAAAAAAGAATTTTTAAACCCAAGCCAAAATAAAAAAATTCCAAAGCTTTAATTTAAGACCGTTGGGAAAAAAAAAACTTTGAAACATTTTTTAAAAATTTTTTCAAAAAAAAAGTTTTTTCGCTAAATTTTTTTCAATAGTCAAAAATGAGAAGGGGAAAGTACAACCCCTGAACAGCGGGAACCATTCTTAAAATAAGCGTTTATTTCACGCGCAAAGCGGATCAAAAACGGGAAAAAGGGGGAAAAAGCAAAGAAAAAAACTCAGGATTTAAAGGGCGGGGGGGGAACTGGGGCGAAAGGGGGGGGGGGAAAAAAAGAGTGAGGCCAGAATCGGGGCGGGGGGATGAAATCTAGAAAAAGGAGGAATCTCAAATGGCCAGAGTCTTAAATGAGCCCCGGATTTCAGCACCTTGGGCAGGAGGAAGAACAAAATTTCTCTTGGGGTGAAAAGTACTTGGAGCACTGTGGGAGAGCAAAAGGCTGGGGGAAAGGGGGGCACCACTGAAGCTTTGGGGCCAGAACCGTTCTTGGAAGGGAAAACTCTTTAAAGCGGCATGAAATTGGGGCTATTGACCACAACCCACCAGTCCCTCTTTTGGTATGCGTTTTGGGGCCGAGACTATTGGGTACAGAGTGAGGCTCCACTTTGTGGCTACCAGCCAGTACGATTCTGGGTCAATGCTGATTCCCCAAAAATTTTTCCAGCAGGCGGGTGAGAAGAATGGGAGACGCTGGAGCCACCCCCCGGGTGCTAGGATTTCATGGAAACATATCTAGAGCACTGCAAGGCTCAGCAGCACCTAGACAAGCCCTTTTCCAATAAGGTAATTCCACCGTTCCCGCCTATAAAATTTCCGGGTGGGCTGAAATTGAGGCAGAAAACGGAAGAAAATGTGGGGGCTTGTAGCCACGGTGGCAGATGTTTTTGATAATCGTGTACTCATCCCTTTTGATGGATGGGACAAAGCCTTTGATTTTGGAGTGAAGTGTCATCCCTTACATCCACCCTGTTGGGGGGTGGCTGACAAAAACATCGTTTCCCTCCTCCCAATAATTTCCCGAATCCAAGAGCTTCAAATGGCATGATTATCCAGGGAAAATAAATTCCCTGGGGTCCCTGCCCGGGCGTTTTAAGACCAACCTCCCAAAGATTTTAAAAAAACATAAACTAGGGTTTTTATAAGAGGAAACCCCAGTCTATATGTGGCCCCCATAGTTGTGTGCAAGTATACCCAAAAAAAAAATCCACTTTTATGGGTGGGGGGGATGCCTACACTACTGGGTTACATGACCGCCAGACATCCACCCCCCGTCATGGGGCAAAAAACGGGCACCCTCTGAACCACCCTTAAACCCCAGGCAACGGGAAGGACGTAGATTCTGGAGGGGTGCGGAAAAGCAGGCTGAAGGGCATTGGACAGTGAAAGGCCCCATCTTACCACCCCCACACGGGGATATGGCGCCCCTACTCTACACAAAATTGAACAAGGATTGGTTTCCCTTATTCCAGCAGACTTCAGCCCGCCCCGGAAAAAAGAGGGGGAAAATTGCTCCAAAAATCAAGCGGATCTCCGCCCTTCAGTGGGAACAAGGATGTTTTGCAATGAGACTCCCTTTTCAGAAGAAGGAGTCCGGAAAAGACGCAATTCTTTGACGACTGAGTCCCCCCCAACCCCCCGGCCACAGAAAATGCCAAAAGGGAAAAGAGGAGGTCGGCAAACCCCGCACTCAATATATTACCCAGTGCAATTCGTCGTGTACCGTGACCATTGCCACCGCCACAGCACCTATAAAATAACAACGGGGCACATCAAATGCGACAACGCCAAATTCGTCCAAACAGGGATCGCCTACTGCTTTTCCCCCCAACAAAACAAAAATCAAGCAACACGCAAAAGCCGCAGCAAAAAGCAGCAGAAAACAACAACACGCAACAGCCCTCACCCAAAAACAACAACGCAGACCAACATCACAAAAAAAACAACAACATCCAGCAGCACCCAAAAAAACAACACACAGCAACAGGCACAACGCAACGCAACAGACTCAAAAGCAACAACAGCATCAACTCCAAAAATCTCACACAACCCACCTACACCAAAAGCAGCAGCAGCAGCCAGCCCCTCCACGGGGTCGACATGATGGGGCACCATCATGTTCAACCCGGGGACAACCCCCCCCCGGCCGCGCCGATCCCCACTCGTGGAGCGGCACCGCCACCCCAGGGCCCCCTGGGCAAACCCCGCGGGGCCCACGTGGAGGCCCGGACGCGAGCCGGTCCAGCAGCTCGTGGGGAGGGTTCCGGGGGGCGAGCAGGTTCCTCCGTGGTTTGTGGAGCAGCAGATGACGGCGAGGCGCTGCTGAGATGACGCAGAAAGACCTGGTCAAACCCCCTCATATCAAAATTTGGGTCCGGCCCTCAAGATTTGGCGGTCATCAGTGTCTAAGAAGTTCAACTTAAGAGTGAAGTGTCTATATTATATTTTTTTCTCTTCTTGGGTTATTCTCAGTGGTATATTTTATCAAGGGTATTACTAAAAGGTTTGGTTGGGTCTGTGGTGGGATGTTCATTTTCGAACAGTAACAATCGTAAAAATATGTCTACCGAATTGACGACTCACCTTTTTTTTACGTAAATTTTAAAACATGCTGTTAAACAGGTCCGTCTTCCCAGGCATCCAAAAAACCCCGTCCCCCCAAAAAGAACCTTTTTTGATCGAAAAAGAACAGTTCGTCTCGGGGCGGCTGTGAACTGTTAACCTGGGCGGCTAAGCCCTAGGTCAGGGATGCGTTTTGGGGGAAACCCCCAGGTCGACGCGGCGTATTGTACCTTTTTCCTCAAAGGGTGTTGAGCTCAAAGGGGGAGAAATTATATTGTATTTTTTTGGGAAACTAATGTAAAAGCGTGTGTCAGCTTTGAAGCAGTTCTGTACATATCTTCCCGGAAACTTTAACTTGCAATTTGTCCAATTCCATAAGGGTGCTGTTTTGTGTGGGGAAGCGCATCCCCTTGAAAACAAATTCAGCCATGTTGTAACGCGCTAGTCATTTTTTATAATTTTTTAATTTATATCATTCTCTTAAAACACAGACGGATCAGAGTTTTTCTTTCGCCCCCACTTTTTTTTGACATAATATTAGAGATTTAAGGGGGCAGGGGGTACTCGTATCTTTTTCCCTTTCCCTATTATTGTCACTTCCCGAAAAGTGAACGAACAGTTAAAACTACTCAGACTCTGGTATTATTTTTGTTATTTTATTTTTGATCTCTGTCATCTTTTTCGAGTAGGCAAGACAATCGTGGGCCTGTGGCTGTTAACGTGCGAGTCGTTTAATTTTAAGTTTAAAAGGGGGTGAAAAGTTAGCTTTATTTCCCGGGGGTTCAATTTCTTTTTTTGTTTGTGTAAATTTGGGTAAAAATGATAAAACAAAGAACGCCAAAAAAAAACCCCCAGAATTGCAATAGCATTAGAGAAATTGGGTTTTTTTTTTTAAAAAGTAATTTCTAATTTTAAATTACAAGTGACCTACGGTTTCTACCCTTTTAGATTTGTTATAAATAGCTATCCACAAATTTTAAATTTAAAATTGGAATAAACAGTTTAAATTGTTTTCAAAGGTTTTAAAGTTGAAAAATAACATGCTAAACAATGTTTATGGGAGGTTTGTATTATTACCAAATGGGGCATAAAAAATTGCTTTTAAAAATGCAATGTGTTTTGTACGATCCCCAAAAAATGAAAAAATGCCCCTATATGAGATGCTGGTATTGTCTTCATCAAAAATCTGTTTACAACCGGATCGCAGTAATTTATTTTAAAATTTTTAAACTAAAATTTTTTTCGTAGAATTTGACACGCAATTTAGTATTTATTTTTTATTTATTTTTAAACCGGACAAGGTTTTGGAAAAAAGTAATTGGGTAAAAGAATGAGAAAAAACGCTGGTGAACGTTTGGATTTTTATAGCGTGGATCGTTGGGTAACGTTCTTCCTTTTTTTTTCTCTCGCTATCCGTTGTCGCTCAAGAAACTGACTTTTGGGGGTATTTTTGGAAATGAAAATTTTTATTTTTTCTTAGGTGTTAGAAAAGAAAGGGTTGATAAAAATTTGTATGAAATAAATGATAAAAAGGTATCGATTCCGTTAATTTCAGTGGGATTTACGGTCCAAACAGTTCTTCAGCTGAGCTTCAAAAAACATAAAATGAAAAGAGGTGATGATAAATTGTAGGGAACCGGGGATAGGTGAATAAAATGAGAATGATAATAAAACATCAAAAAGAAGGGGTTGCAAGGGATACTCAATCGTTGAAAGGGATATTCATTAAACCCTTTTTTGAAAGGGATTTTTGCAAAAACCCCCGTGATGAAATTTACTTGATATTGAAACCCCCGTTACCAAACTGATCTTGAATTCCCTTAACTTTTTACAACAATGCATAGATGATAGTATAATAATAAACATGAAAATTTTTGGGGACGTAATCAAATTATATTTTAAGGGGATTAAAAATGACAGCACGATAACAAACAGGATTTGATATTGCTTTTACTATTGATTTTTAATTGTGTACGGGGAGCAAGGCAAGGAAAACAAAAAAAAAAAAAAAGAAAAATAATAATAACCCAAACTTGAATTTATAGCAATTACTGAGACGTTTCCTGTTTCAAAATAAAGGTAGGGGCGACGTTTTAGTGCGTGTGAGGAGGAAGGGGTTGTGGTGCTTATATTTTCTCTTTCCAAAAAAGGACCCGAAAGAGTTAAAATGTGCAAAAGGGGAAACCGTTTTCCTTCCGTCCACTTATTTTTGTATGGAAAAGCTAGAAGCAAGATTTAAGTACATAATAAGGCTTTGTCCCCCCTCTCCCCACCCCATTAAACCTTAGTTACAAATTTCAAAAAATTGCGCTTATGTTTTGTTCTGCTGAAGTGAACTGAAAACTTTGCTGGGGGCTTTTAATGTTAATTTTTTATAATTTATACAGCATTGACTTCTTTTTTTTGATATAGGGTTTTGGGTTTTTGACACCTTTTCTACCCTATAGTCGACCTATTTTAAAAAAAGAAGGAGAAGAAAAGAGATTCCCCGATTATGTTTTAAATTTAAATGTTATATTTCTATAAATTTATCAATATCCCCGGAAA
Organism: Penaeus monodon; assembly: GCF_015228065.2. Taxonomy (NCBI): domain Eukaryota; kingdom Metazoa; phylum Arthropoda; class Malacostraca; order Decapoda; family Penaeidae; genus Penaeus; species Penaeus monodon. Next base: position 21,640 of record NW_023657748.1, read on the forward strand.
CTAAACCCCTTCAATGTTTTCTCTTGTAAAAAAAACCATAACATATTATTCACTTTTTAATTATTAATTGCATAGTTATTGCTACACTTCTTCAGTGATATATATTTTATAATCCTGAAGTTTTGTTTTCCGTTATTGCATAAAGCACATGAATAGTTCTGATAAGCGGAAAACCTTTTTTTTTTTGCATTACTTCGATTGTATCCACAAAAAACGTTTTTTTTTTTTTTTTAACTGAATATTTTGCAAAAATTCTTAAAAGTTCGATCATTTTCCTTATGAAGTATAACCTTAAAAGAATGAAACTATGGAACGCTACATATCAATACAAATATATGAGCTTTATATTTTTATGGAAACTTCTGATTAACTGATTTAACAATTAACTTATTCCCCCCATCATGCTAGTGAATTCTAGCATATGCTGGTCACTGCTAACCCTTTTCCTATTATTATTGAAAATCTCTCTAAAAAATTCGTATCAGTTAGGGAGTATGCAACAACCAAAAAATTTAACAAGCAAAAGCAAAAGAACGAATGATTTATACCTCGATATTTTTCTAAAAAACAAAAAACGTCTTTTAATATGTGAAACATTAACGAACTTTTTTTTCTGTTTTTGAAAAACAGGACCTTCCACACTGTGTTCTCATTTTATAATTCCGTGGTTTTTATTTCAGATTATCAGGTAAGTATGTGTGTGTGTGTGTTGTGTGTGTTTTGTGTGTGTGGAGAGAGAGGAGAAAGAGAAGAGAGAGAGGAAAAAGAGAGGAACACAAGAGAGAGAGAGAAAAGGGAAGAGGAACGTGACAGCTGCAAAATGCCTGCCTCTGACGCTAGCTCGTGCCGATCTTAGGGCGAGAGAAGATCATCCCCTTTGGAGTCAAACGCGGTTTTTGCAGGGGAGTCGCCTCATGGTGGTATAGCACGATGAACCGCGATTGATTTGAAGGGATCAAATCAGGCAAAGGGATACCCAAATCTCAATATAAATTGGGAAAATGCATGCATCCTACGTAAATGAAGGGTTTTCAGTAATAATAATATTATATTTATACTATAAAAAAAATATATATATATATATATTTTTAATATATATATATATACATTTATATTATAATATAATATATAATATATTTAAAAATTAATGACATATATATTTATAAATTATTATATTATATTTTAATATATATAAATATATATATATTTTATAATATATTATATATATATATATATTTTAAATTTGTCACACACACACACACAGTATATATATTTTATATTATATTTTTTAAATTTTATATAAAATTATATATATATATTTTTTATATACATTAATATTTATAATATTTTTATTTATATTATTTTAATATATTTATTTTAATTGTGTGGGGTGGTGTACATATTTATTATAATAATATTTTAAATATATATTATTTGTATGTATTATTATATATTAAAAACCAAAACCCAAAAAGGGGTGCTCTACACATCTGTCCTGGCTAAAAAAAAGGGCTGCCCCTTCCTGTCGCAGTCCCGTGAGTCTACCTTAAACAGGAAGCACCATTCGCCCCTTCCACCCCGGGCCCTGGTTTCCCACGGCCTTCCCAGGTGACCACATCTCCCCCTCGAGCACCCCGGGGACTCCCCCCCCCCCCCTCGTCAGGCCCGCAAAAATCTGCTCCCCATCCGCAGCACCCCCCGGGGACGATTTCGCCGTAAAGGACCTTCTTTCAAAGGAGGGAAGAGACACGGCAGACAGACCAACCACTACGGGGCCCCAGCTCCACCACCTCGTCCTCAAACCCCAGGGACACGGGGGGTCCTTGGGGGGTCTCATATCATATCATAAATAAACCACAAGCTAAGCCCCTTTTTCATTGCCCAGCTCTCGTTCGTTCTATCCTGGTGACAGCGGTGTTTTCCAGCCTCTCCCTCTTCACATTGGGGGTTTGCGTTGGTTTTAGTTCCACACACACCCCAACAACAAAACCACACACCACACACCCACACACACCCCATTATAAATAATATAAAAATATATATAACATATGAATATTATACACATACATAAATAATATATATATTATATAATATATATATATATATATATATAGTTTGTGTGTGTGTGTTGGTGTGTGGTGCGAGTGTGTGTGTGTGTGTTTTGGGGGTGGGTTTGTGTTGTGTGTGGTGTGTGCATATTTTTTACAACACACACACCACAACACACAACAACCACACACACCCCACACAATATATATTATATAATATATATATATATATATATATATATAATATATTTTAAAACCAGTGATGGGTGGCACCTTCCCCTAGGCTTTCCTTCCCTTTGGCTTCTTTTCCATTTTTTATTTTTGAAGCTCTGCACATAAAATTGCTTTTTTTGGGAATATTAGAAAAGTCTTACAATTAAAAAACGATGGCTTATAAAACGTATGATGAAAAAAAGGGTGGTGCAAAAGCTGGGGTTTAAAATTTTAAAAAGTGGGGTTTACAATCAATAAAAAAATTTTAACAAATGAAATACGAATGCATCAATATAAAACTATGCCCTAAATAATTTATGGGAAAAAATGTTGACAATATAGGTAATGATAATGTTTTAATTTATATACAAAAAATAGGGGGAAAGTTATGACGAGCATTAAAAGAAAGAAAGAAAAAAAAAAAAAAGAAAAAAAAAAAAAAGAAAAAAATTCGAGTAAAAAGTGTCGAACAGAAAAAAAAGATGAAAAAAAAAAAATATATTATATATATATAATTATATATAAATATAATATATATAACATACATACATATTTTTTATATATTTAATTATATAAAATTAATATATATATATTACCACACCCCCCAAATGGTACGAACAAAAAAGGAAGATCCCTTTTTGAAAATTTTTCAAATCAAAGGGGATGAAGAGAAGACTTCATCATGAAAAAGTTCGAGAACATGGAAAAATAATCAAACTAAAAAAAAAAACGACATGGTGCAACAATCCGTTTGCAAAGAAATAAAAGGAAAAAAAGTTGGGTTAAAGGGGACGGGAATAAACCCTTAAGTTGCCAAAAATTCAGAAATCCCGAAAGAAAACTTAGGTAGAAACAGTGCTCCAGTAAACGGGGCGTTGAAAAGTAAGGGGCGCAAACAGGGCCCCCGACCCCCCAGGATCAAGTTCTGATAGAAAGGGGGGCGAACGGCCGACGAAGGGGAAGACTCGTACTCCTGCCCGGGGGACAGAACTCCCGGGCCTATCGGGGCTCTGGGGGAGACTGGGTAGCGGTTCCCTTTTAAGGGGGCACTTTCATGGGTTGCTTTGCGGGGGGCAGCGAAGGCGCAGCAGGAGTCACGGGAGGTGCTTTTCCTCGGCTCTCTGAACGCCCCCGTCGATCAAACATGAAGCGATGATGAGAAGATGAGACGATGCATCAGGAGCCACACGTCCACCATCGAAGTAGGCGTCTTGGGAGGGGGGAGGACGCCTGGAAGACGAGGAAGGCCGTGTATTGTTTTTTCATCACTTTCGGGTTTGGTATTTTTAATATTTTTTGTCAGATGAATAAGGAAGCGGGAAATTTGGCAGCTGGGTATTTTTTTCCAGATACAGTTTTTTTTCTGTACTAGGAAGTATAATTTTATACTGAATATTTTTTGCTCACATAACCCACATAGCCCCCGCGTTTTGCTATGGCCAAAATCAAAAATTTTTTGGGATGTTGGGGAATTGTTTAGCTATACCCTTTTTTTATATATATATATATATATATATATAATATATATATTTTAATTTATCTAAGTTTTTTTATAGAGTGAAGCTGAAACGCTACCCCCCCCCCCCACCCAAAAAGATACTTACTCTCTTAAACAAACAATTTCTCTCTCAAAAAAACACTTCTCCTCAAACAAAAATCTCTCAGGTAAATTTCTCTTTCAAAAAAAACAATTACTCTCTCGCAAACCTCCAGATAATTATCTCTCAAAAAAAAACACTTACTCTCTCAAACAAAAAACTTTTTAATAATTACTCCCCTTTAAACAAAAACTTTTAGACAATTACTCTCAAAAAAACACTTACTCTCTCAAACAAACACCCTCAAAAAAAAAGTCCTTCCCAAAAAACAACAAAAACACGCACCACCCCCAAACGCCCCACTCACCCCCCCCCCCTCCTTCCCCCCCCCCCCCCCCCCCTCATTCACGAAACCACCCACCTGCGTGAAAAGTAGCCCTGCCCGCAGGGCTGAGGTTCCAGAACCCTGGCTTGAATATCCCGCGGGAAGTACAAGGAACAAACCAAAAAGGGAGTAACTCGAAGGGGTTACACGTTTATTAAATTTACCAGCGCGTCTCATAGCGATACTGCGTTCAAAAAAGAGGATGGTTTGGCTTTTTTTTTTTGTTTTTTATTTATTTTTTTTATTATTATTTCCTTTTTTTTTTTTTTTTTTTTTTTTGGGGGGGGGGGGAGGTTTTCAAGAGGTTGTGAATGCGTTTGCCGGGGATTGTTCGGTTTGTGATTTTTCGGGTTTTTGTTGGGGTTTATGTGTTTATATACATAATTATTATCAATATTGTCATTATTTTATTTATCATTATTATCATCCCATTATGATGGTCAATATAAAAAGAAGCTTTTGTTTTATTTTATTTTTATTATTATTATTTTTATTATTATTATTATTTTTATCTCATCATTTTTAAACATCATCATCATATCTGAACAATATGATGATGATGATGATGTGATGATGTATAATGATAATGAAATGATAAGATAATGAAAAATGATAATGATAGTGAAAAGGATAGTGATAGTGATGGGTGAAGGTTAAAAGTGTAGTGATAGTTAGTGAATG